>NC_092374.1:22942910-23242910 GCF_030028105.1 Mobula birostris | reverse complement strand
GAATTGATAACAATTATATATTCTTGTCTGGCTTAAAAAACATAAAAAAAGGAGCAATTTAGCTCAAGCATAACATGGGCCCATTTGCCTACATTTGAAACCTATCCCTTGAAAGTTTTTTTCCCCCCTATCAATGTACCTGTTTAAATATCTTTCAAACTTTGGTAATGTAGTGCCTCTACCATTTCCTCTAGCAGCTAGTTCAATTCCACTGTATGAAAAATCTGTCAGTCTAGATTTAGCCCTCTAGATTTAGATTTCCCTAACCCAGGAAAAAGACTGTGACATTTCAGCTTATCTATTGCCCCTCACAATTTTATAAACCAATTTTATATGGCCACCCCTCAGACTTCTTCACTGTAGGAATAACAGTGCCGGCCCATTCAATCTCTAATAATAATTCAGGTGCTCCAGTCTGAAAAGCATCCTTATGTGCCTCCTCTAGCTTATTGCATCTTTCCTACTGTGTGCCAATCAGAAGCATACATTCCAAGTGCAGTCCCAGAAAGGTCTTGTACCACTGTAATATGGCATACCCTGGTACTCTTTAGATCTGTTCCACTTTCCAGAAATGTTAGTTGGGATTTGATGAGATGAGAAACTAAAGGACAACAGTACAGAACAAAACTGTGCGGTAAAAATTGAACTAAAAAATATTTGCACTGAGAACAAACAAAGTCCTAAGGACTGAAAATTTACCTCTCCAAGTACAAAAACAAATGGGTGTGGAAAAATTGAAAGCTCCAGCTATCATTTTCTGCAATTCCACTAACTTTGGGAAAATTCCTACTGTGTGTAAAAAAAAAATGAGCGAGAAAGAAACATGGACTATAGATCAATTATTCCAACATAAACGGTGAAGAAATGGCTGTTATAAAACAATGAGATACCAGAAACACAAGAGATTCTGCAATTGCTGCAAATCCAGAGCAACACACACAAAATGCTGAAGGAACTCAGCAGGCCAGGTAGCTTCTATGTAGAGGAATAAACAGTCAACGATTAGATCACAGAACTCTTTAAAATTTCAACATGCTTTAACAAAGATAACATGGATTTCTTCAAGGGAAATCGTGTTGGACAAAGCTTGCTGGAGTTTTTCCAGAGTGCAAATGCAAACTTCTATGCTCAACTCCTTGCAGTGTGGCTTGAACCCATAATTATGTGGCTTGGAGGCAACTGTACAGCTAACTGTGTCGTAGCTACTAACGACTGGATCAGATCAAGCTCTGAACCCAACTGATAAATGGACAGTGTTCTATCGTGGAATAACACTTTCATTCCACACTATATCTTCTTAGGGAGGCTGACGATTCAAAAATGTTTCGGAACACTGAGTACACTTGGACAACAAAAGGACGAATCAACAGCACAAACAATAACAGCGTGAGATTTATCTCTACAGAGCCAATTTATAGTGTTCGCTTATTTGTCTTCTAAATTCTATGTGACTGGAATCAATATACTTGCCCTCTTCACATTAGGGACTTTATCTGTCTGCACCTCTCGATGAAAATGATTTTTTAAACCCATAGTGAGACCAGCATGACAGAAGAATGTGTATTGCCTCAAACACAACTGCTGTGTTAAACAGCTGTTACTGCTTCTGTAGGTTTGTAGTGCTATCTCACCATAACTAAAATAGAACGAACTTAAAAGTGTTGCAGTGACTTAAGCTTCCAAAATAGGGATAATACTTTGTTTGCCTAACTTACCTTGATTAAGGTTAAAGCCAGTTTTCCACTTAACATATTAGATGCTTGACACTGTCATTTCAAATAGAAATAAAGTGAGTCAGATTAACTTTGCAAATCCCTTGAGGTCCTATCAACAAAATTTACATTTACTATCGCTCTGAGAAGTGCTTATTTCAGCTTCTGTGTGTGTTTTTTTAAAATTACTCTTCCTTACTGACACAGAAAAGCTCCTACGGAGAAAGCCGTCCCTAAAGTAATTAAAATTTCAAATGATCGAAGCATGGAGAAATGGACATAATTACAGAATTTGATCAGTGCAAAATGTCAGCAAAACCTCTGAAGTCCAAGTGAATGTGAAACTCACTATCAGAATAACACAAGTACACAAGCAACAAGGAAATCTTGATAAACACTTGAGGGAACGTGGAGTGGTTATGGCGATAGGGTTATTTGAAGGAGGGTGAGAGAAGACTTACATGGAGAATAAACACTGTCACAGCTGCATTTGGGCCACTGTGCTTTCCCTGAGAGGTTGGACATAAGGATGGTTCGTGTTTTCAGTTATACATTTCTGGACTGAAAAAAATATCAATTATTGGGTTTGCAAGTAGCAAAGCTGAATTTGGCATATATGGGCGGATTTGAGCCATTGGCTCTTGGCCAGTGTCCACATGGGAACACCGACGGCAGAATGAAAATCCAGTAAACCTGTTAATCTCTTCCAGCCAGATTACTACACAGGTGGTAAAGTCAGAAATTAACCCCATTCAGTGATGATTGAACCATAGCCAAGACATCACCATGAACTTAATAAGTGCTATCAATGTCGAACTGATGCTAATATAATAATGTGCCACCAGTCTGTAATGGGCAGATACAATCTGCCTCATTTCTTGGATTCTCTCAATGTAGCTTTTTATTGGATGGACTTCCATGATCTGTTTTGCATCCTAATAAGGTATTAAAAAAACAATGAATTGGCAAACAAATATGACTTACGTATCTTTATAAAATGGCAACAGTGTTGTGTATCTCTGTGTTAACTGTTGCCAATCTGCACACATTTTTCTGGTAAGAAAGCACTAGTTAATATAAATCCAAGTGCGGTTGTGTTTTTCTTCGGCAAAGCAGTATATTTTCCTTGGACCATTGAACCCAACATAGGATGCAGCTGAACCAAAGCGTAATTCTGTGGATGTTGATG
The DNA here is from genome assembly GCF_030028105.1 of Mobula birostris. Lineage (NCBI taxonomy): Eukaryota > Metazoa > Chordata > Chondrichthyes > Myliobatiformes > Myliobatidae > Mobula > Mobula birostris. The sequence goes on along the minus strand of NC_092374.1, from coordinate 23,240,009 downwards.
ATCCATTACCATTGGTTGATCAGACATTTCGATGTTATGTATAGTGCACCGTATCCGTCCCCTAATGGTCCATTAATTTTACAGCAGTGGGAGGCTGCCCGGTCCCAGTAGGAGAACACATCTCACCACAAATAATTGAATTCTGTGTAAACAGAGTTGACCACAGGAGTGAAATCATTGTTGGTCCACATCTATTTTTAGTCATAAAAGGACATCAATTACTTTCGGCACCCTACCTTCCTGGCAGCTATGGATTTATGGTTGAGAACCCAGCTGCTGTTAATGCTTCTCTGTGGGCAAAGTTGGTCTGAGTTTTTCATTTCGTACTGCACTCGGAGCCTTATTTTATGTCTGACTAATTACGCTCAGTGTCGACTCCAACAAAACAGAATCACACAATACCTTCAATGTATCTTAACCCACAAGCCACCAAAACACATCATAAAGAATTGTTGTCTTCTTGATCAATAGATGTTAGCCTTCCGTCTATCCAAACTCACATTTCACAATTCGGATGTTTTTTTTTGTTGGAAGTGTATAAGATACCCTAGTACAGGGGTCCCCAACCTTTTTTGCACAGCCGACCAGTTTAATATCGACAATATTCTTGCGGGGTGGGGGGTGGGGGAGGTGTTCAAGTACGGTTAAGCTCACCTCAATATGTCTTTTACAGTTAGGGTTGCGAACTTTCTCCCTCCCAAATAAGGGACAAAAGTAGCAGTCAAATCCTGACGAAGGGTCCCGGCCTGAAACGTCGACTGTACCTCTTCCTATAGATGCTGCCTGGCCTGCTGCATTCACCAGTATTTTTTGTGTGTGTTGACACACAACACTTGTGTTTACCCCGAGAAAGACTACCAGGACCATGAAGCCTCACGCGGGCACCTGTACGCACATGCGTGATGTGCGCATATGTGACGTGCGCATGTGCCAATTTTTTTTCCACAAATCGGTTTTGGCTTAATCTTCCCGACTACACTGAACATACATTATTTCTAATTTATATAGGCTGTGTATTTATCATGTCATTAATTTTTTTACTATATGTTTGAGTTATTTTAGGTTTTATGTGTTATTTGGTATGATTTGGTAGATTATTTTTTGGGTCTGGGAATGCTCAAAAATTTTTCCCATATAAATTAATGGTAATTGCTTTTTCACTTCACACCATTTCGGCACGAAAGGTTTCATAGGAACGCTCTACCTTAGCGGGGGAAATATGGGACAAGGGCAGTCCCGTATGGGACAAACCAATTTAGCCCAATATACAGGATGTCCCGGCAAATACGGGACAGTTGGCAACCCTATGTTCAAGTTCAACAATGAGTGACAGGGAATGAGGAAAGGTGCAGCTGACTCATATCGTTTCCTCACGGCCCGGTAGCAAATGCTTTGCGGCTCGGTACCGGTCCACGGCCCAGTGGTTGGGGACCGCTGCCCTAGTACATCACCATATGATTAATTTATGTAAACTCTTTATATTTTGCTTTCAATATTTCTTTGTCTCTTGCACGTGTTCACCTGACCTTCAACACCAAATGATCAAATGTCAACCATTCTATTTATTAAGAGAGTTTTCCTCCATGATCTTGACAACAGTTTAAATACCACCAGTGGCCAACTATAATCAAGTGCTTCAGATAGTGCATGACACCGTTAATAGGCATCCGTTAGTCTCATAAAACCATGGATTTGCACCTTGGAAAGTTTCCAGGGCGCAGGCCTGGGCAAGGTTGTATGGAAGACCAGCAGCTGCCCATGCTGCAAGTCTCCCTTCTCTACCCCACAATGTTGTCCAAGGAAAGGGCATTAGGACCCACACAGCTTGGCACCAGTGTCATCGCAGAGCAATGTGTGGTTAAGTGCCTTGCTTAAGGACACACGTGCTGCCTCAGCCAAGGCTCGAACTAGTGACCTTCAAATCATTAGATGAACGCCTTAACCACTTGGCCAGTGCATGACACTGTTACCAAACAAGAAACAGTCCTCCCCGAAGCAGTTCGTATCGTAGTCGAGGATTTCAATCAGGCATAATTGAAGAGATCCTGCCTAATTACAATCAGCCTATAACATGTAGCACCAGGGATCCCAACAGACAAGACCACTGCTATACTAAGATAAAGAATGCCAAATATTCCATGCCCAGGCCACATTTTGGGAAATTCTGATCACTTTGCTGTTCTTCTCCTCCCTGAATGAAGGTGGAAAGAAGATAAAGAGCAAGGGTCCAAAGATTTGGGCAACAAAAATGTGGTCACGGGAGGCAGAGGAACGGCAACAGGATTGTTTTAAGTCAGTGCACTGAGACGTGTTCAAGGACACGTCTGAATGATTGCACCACAGTTGTCACAGACTTTACAAAAACAGTCATAGCTGAGTGTTTCCCCACAAAATCATTCAGAGTCTTCCCCAACAAGAAGCCTTGGATGAACCACGAGATCTGCAGATCAGCTGAGGGCCAGATCAGAGGCATCCAAGGGCGGTGATGAAGAAAGTTACAAGAGGTCCAGATACGATCTCCAGGAAGACAACTCATGTGCAAAGTGGTAAGTCCAGACCAAACATGAATCATTGAAGCATGCTCGAGAGCTATGGCAGAGTTAAAAGCTATCACTTCTTACAAAGTGAAACTAAGTGACATAAGTGACTACAAGGCTTCAGTTCTCGATGTGCTCAATGCTCACTTCTACTGTCAAACTACGTAAGAACCATCACAAACTTCCACAGCCTTCGATCACTCTTCAAGTAGATGATGGGTGTAATATGAAATGTAAAGAAGGACAAGCCAATGATTGGGTACAAATGCAGGCAGTGCAAGGAGGTAAATTATACCACAGAGGAAAAATTCAAAAGAGTGAAGAATACAGCACTGAAGGTGCTGTATTTAAATGCACATAGTATTCGGAATAAGGGGGACAAACTTGTGGCACAATCAGAGATTAGTATGATGTTGTTGGCATCACTGAGTCATGGCTGAAAGACGGTCATAGTTGGGACCTTCAAAGGATGTACTGTGGTATTGAAAGGACAAGCAGGAAGGCTTAGACGGTGGTGTGGCTCTGTTGGTAAGAGATGAAATTACATCTTTAGAAAGAGGTGACAAGGGGTAGAGAATGTTGAATCTTTGTGGGTGGAGTTAAGAAACTGCAAGGGTAAAAATACTATTATGGGAATCAGATATTGGCCACTAAATAGTAGCCAAGATGTGGGGTTGAATTTGCAAAGGGAGCTGGAAAAGGCATGTAATAAGGGTAATGTCACAATTGTAAAGTGGGACGTCAATATGGAAGGAATTGGGAAAATCAGGTTGATGTCAGATCGCAAGAGAGGAAACTCGTTGAATGCCTATGAGATGAACTTTTAGGGCAGCTTGTGCTTGAGCCTACTCAGGGAAAGGCTATCTTAGAATGGGTGTTGTGTAATAACCCAGATCTTATTAGGAAGCTTAATGTAAAGGAACCCTTAGGAGACAATGATCATGATATGATTGAATTCATCCTGCAATTTGAGAGGGAGTAGCACAATGCTTCAGTATCACAATGGAATAGAGGGAAATACAGAAGCATGAGAGAGGAACTTGCCCAGGTAGATTGGAGAAGGATACTGGTGGGGATGACCGTAGAGCAGAGGCGTCTGAAGTTTCTGAGAATAGTTCACAGGGCACTGGATAGATATGTCCCACAGAAGAAGTTGTTCTCGATTGGTCGGAGTAGGCAACTGTAACTGACAAAGGAAGTTAAGGACTGCATAAAAGCCAAGGAAAGGGCATATAAAGTAGCAAAAGTGAGTGGAAAGTTGGATGATTGGGAAGCTTTTAAACTCCAACAAAATGCAACTAAAAAGCAATAAGAATGGAAAAGATTAAATATGAGGGCAAACTAACCAATAGTGTAAAGCAGGATACTGAAAGTTTTTCAGTTATATAAAGAGTAAAAGGGAGGTGAGTGTTGATATGGATTACTGGAAAATGATGCTGGTGAGGTAGTAATGGGAGGACAATGAAATGGCAGATGAACTTAAGAAGTGCTTTACATCAATCTCCACTGTGGAAAACACCAGCAGTGTGCCAGAGGTCTTTGAGTGTCAGGAAGCAGGAATCAGTGTCATTGCTACTACAAAGGAAAAAGTGACAGACAAACTGAGGGGTCCTAAGGTGGATAAGTCACCTGGTCCAGATGGATTACATCCCAGAGTTAAGAAAGAGGTTGCTGAAGAGATAGCAGAAGTACTGGTTATGATCTTTTAAGAATAATGTGATTCCGGCATTGTTCCAGAAAACTGGAAAATTGCAAATTCCACTCCCTACTCCTTAAGAAGGAAGGAAGGTAAAAAAAAAGGAAAAAAAAGGCAAAAAAGTGGCAGATGGAATACAGTGTTGGGAAATACATGATATGCATTTTGGTAAAAGTGACAACAGTGCAGACTGTTATCTAAATGGGAAGAAAATTCAAACATCAGAGGTGCAAAGGGACTTAGGATTCCTTGTGTAAGTCTCCCAGAAAGTTAACTTACAGGTTGAGTCTGTAGTAAAGAAGGCAAATGCAAAGTTGACATTCATTTCAGAGAGAAAAGCATGTGAAAACCAGGAGACACTGCGGAGGCTTTATAAGACGCTAGTCAGGCCGCATTTGGAGTATTGTCAATAGTTTTGGGCCACATATCTCAGAAAGGATGTGTTGTCATTGGAAAGAGTCCAGAGGTGGTTCACGAGGATGACTCTGGGAATGAAGTGGTTAACATATGAGGAGCGTTTCGCAGCTTTGGGCCTGTACTCACTGGGATTTAGAAGAATTCAGGGAGATCTCATTGAAACCTCCAGAATGTTGAAAGGACTAGATAAGGTGGATGTGGAGAGAATGTTTCCTATGGTGTGGGTGTCCAGAACTACAGGGCGCAGCCTCAGAATTGAAGGGTGACCCTTTAGAACAGAGGTAAGGAGGAACTTTTTTAGCTGGAGAGTAGTGAATCCACAGAATGCTCTGTCACCGACAACTGTGGAGGCCAAGACCATGGATATATTTAACGCAAAAATTGATAGTTTCCTGATTGGTCAGGGCGTCAAATGTTTTAGCGAGAAGACAGGTGTATGGGGTTGAGTGGGATCCGAGATCAGCCATGATGGAATGGTGGAGCAGACACGATGGGCTGAATGGCCTAATTCTGCTCTAATGTCTTATGTTCTTATGGACCCTGTGATTTCAGTCTCTGAGGCCAACAAGAGTGTATCCTACAGGGGGGTGAATACATGGAAATCATCCAGCTCGGATGGGGTACCTGGATGAGTACTAAAGGCCTGTGCTGACCAACTGGATGATGTGTTCACTGAGATCTTTAACCTCCCACCTGCTTCAAGGAGGCTTCAGTTATACTGGTGCCTCTGAAGAACGTGGTAACCTGCCTCAGTGACTATTGTCCAGAAGCACTTACATCCACAGTGATGAAGTGTTTTGAGAGGTTGGTGTTGAAACAGATCAACTCCTGCCTGAGAAGCAATTTGGATCAACTCCAATTTGCCTATGGATACAACAGTTCCACAGATGATGCCATTTCATTGGCTCTTAACTCAATCCTGGAACACCAGGACAGCAAAGATGCATGCATCAGGATGTTCTTTATCGACGACAGCTTGGCATTCAACATTATCATCTCTTCAAAACAAATCAATAAGTTTCAAGATCTTGGTCTCAATACCTTCCTGTCCAATTGGATCTCCTTACTTGAAAATCCCAGACAGTTGGATTTTCAACAACATCAGCTCCACAATTTCCATCAGCACAGGTGCACCACAAGGCTGTGTGCTTAGCTCCCTGCTCTATGCACTTTACACTTATGACTGTATAGCTAAGCACAGTTCCAATGCCATATTTAAGGTTACTGATGATACCACTGTTGTAGGCCGAATCAAGGGTGACGATGAATCAGCATACAGGAGGAAGAATGATAATCTTGCTGAGTGGTGCCATAACAACAACCTCTTACTTAATGTCAGCAAGACCAAAGAGCTTATTATTGACTTCAGGAGGAAACCAGAGGTCCATCATTTCAGAGGACCTAGCCTGGGCCTGGCACGTAAATAAATTACTAAGAAAGCACAGCAGTGCCTCTACTTCCTTAGAAGTTTGAGAAGATTTGGCATGATATCTAAAACTTTCACAAACATCTATAGATGTGTGGTGGAGAGGATATTGTCTGGCTGCATCACAGCCTAGTATGAAAACACCAATACCCTTGAATGGAAAATCCTACAAAAAGTAGTAGATGTGTCCCAGTCCATCACAGGTAAATCACTCTTCCAATATTGAGCACACCTACTTGGAGCATTATCGCAGGAAGCAGCATCCATCATCAGGGACCGAAACCATCCAGGTCATGCTCTATTCTCACTGCTGCTATCAAGAAGAAGGTACACTAGCCTCAGGACTCACCAGGTTCAGGAACAGTTATTACCCCTCAACCATCAGGCTCTTAAACCAGAGGGAATAACTTCCCTCAACTTCACTTGCCCCATCACTGAACTGTTCCCATAACCTGTGGACTCACTTTCAAGACACTTTATCTCATGTTCTCAATATTTATTGCTTGCTTGCTTGTTTGTTTGTTTGTTTGTTTGTTTGTTTGTTTGTTTGTTTGTTTGTTTGTTTGTTTGTTTGTTTATTTATTTATTTATTTATTATTACTTTTGTTTTATCTTTCTTTTTGTCTTTGCAGTCTACTGTCTTGCACATTGCTTGTCTGCCCTGTTGGTACAGTCTTTCAACAATTCCATTCTGGTTATTGGATTTATTGAGAATGCCTGCAAGAAAATGAATCTCAGGTTTGTATATGGTGACAGAAATGTACTTTGATAGAAAAATTACTTTAAACTTTGAACACTAAGTGAATGAGGAAGATTAAAAGAGACCCTTGCATTTGGTTTGGGTTTTGAGTTTTGCCTTTTGAGGATATCTCAAAATGTTTTGCAATGCATTAAGAAAAATGCAGCATCTGTGCACGACACAGTTACACTAACAGTTGCATGATAATGATCAAATAAATTAGGTAGTGATGCAGATTCAGGAATAAACATTGAGCGGAAACATGCCCTGAACTTTCTCCAACCGTGCATAGTGATTTTTATGTTCACCGGACAACACAGAGGGGATTAATTGTATTTCACGTGTCACCTCTGGCATTGTACAGCACTGTGACACCTATATTTGGTGAAGGGGAAGAAGGGAGATCTGATATACTTGCACTTCCGTTTTTCAATGCATCCATCATGATCATATATATAATTGAAACATTCTGCTGAAAGACTATGGACCTGAACTATTAGCTTTTTCCACATCTGTAAGATGAGATTTAACGTCAACTATTGAGTTGTGGATCTCTGGCATATTATTGGGTTGAGCATTTTAGTGAAAGCTACAAATGGAAAATAATAACAAAATACACAGAGGGTGAACAGTTTATGATGGATAGCAGATATTGCCAATTACAAATTTCATAGAACTGGAACACAGAGGATTGACTTCCATATCACTGCCTAGATAGCAATCTGGAGATGTATTGTGCTGATGGTGGGATGAATATCTAATGTCTTCAATGAAAAGATAGTGTCTGCACTTTCCCCTTGTTCACCCACCTCACCCCCTCTGACGACTAGTCACTGATGTTATGGGAACTAATGTACAATTTGCCACTTTGCGCAATCAACTACATGTTAAAAATTCCTTCACAGTGTGTGAAGACACTAAGGAGACAGATATTGAGCAACGCCGACTAAATGTTGGCAGAGCTCAGAAAGTCAGGCTGTATCGATGGAGGGAAATGAACAGTAAATGTTCCAGTTTCCTCCACAGATGCTGTCTGACCTGCTGAGTTGCTCCAGTGTTTTATATGTGTCACATTCTGTGAAGTTTTTCTGTAACTTGTGTGTTCTTGGTATGTGAGTATTACCAGCAATATTGAAATTTATTGTCTTTCTGCAAGAGCCCACAAACTGAGGAGATGTTTAAGAATCAACCATATATACCATATATTGTGTTTGGAATAAAATTATGTACCAAACAGGATGATTGACAGATTCCTGTTTGGGAAAGGCTCCAGAAAACCTGCTGGGTTTTTACAACAATGTGATCATTTCATAATTACAATTATTGAGAATAGTTTCTTTTATAAATGCCAGATGTTTTAATGACTTTTACTTAAATTTGTCTGGTGCCATGGTGGGACTGAAATTCATGTCCCTGACTCAATGGTCTAGAACTGTGACTCTGAATGCAATAACTACCCTACTACACAGAACTGCTTGGTAATGTTTAATGGTTGCAAAAACATCTATTTAAATCTAAACCTCTCTTTTATTTTTTTTTCACGTAACATTAATGAAAATCTAATGGAACAATTATTATTTAACATGCTAAGAAACTAGCTGATTACAACAATATTATTTTTTAATCTGTTAATTGGATATTAGTAAATTCTTGTTTTGGAAGGATTACTCTGCTAATAACTGAGAAAGTTAATATGACAGATAATTGAATTTTCCATCAGTTCTGCAGCAACCTGTATTAATAGAGTACTGAAAAAAAAGAGAAATAAAACCTATTGTTCTTCACAGAAAAGAATGGGATTAGATAATGAGAACTGAGAGTTTAAAAGATCCAGCTATCACTACAAATTGCAGTATTCTCCTCACTATCCAACAAGCCAGCCACAGTACTGGTGCAATCTGCGACCAAGAACAACCATGTTTTCCACCCACTCTACCCACTCTGGATATGTATTAATAATGGTCCTTAAGGCAGCATGCTCATGAGCTTTAAAGAAATTCAGCAAGATCATAAGGTAGAAACAGATGGAAAGATAATTCTCATCTGCAAATGGCTTTTCAGATTATCTGTTTTATTTTAAAACCAATTTAAGATGATTAATTTCACTATATTATTCCATGATGTAAAGAGAGGCATCAGCCCTGCTAGACCTTGCTTGGGTATATGGGTATCTGCACAGTGATGTTAGAAAGATGTTTTTAGGATTTAAGCTCACCGATGGCTTGGAAGTAAGTACATGGGGGATATCATAGGTAAGTTTTTCACACAGAGAGTGGTGGGTGCGTGGAATTCACTGCCAGTGATGGTGGTAGAAGTGAAATACAATAGGATATTTTAAGAGACTCTTAGAAAGGTACATGGAGCTTAGAAAAATAGAGGATATGCAGAAGGGAAATTCTAGGCAGTTTTTAGAGTAGGTTACAGGGTTTGCACAACATTGTGGACTGAAGGGCCCGTAATGCGCTGTAGAATTCTATGTTCTATGTTCTATATATCAATCGTAGAACCTTCCTGTCCGCCACAGTACCGCTTCCATTCCATGCAGTGATGCAGCTTGTTAGGATGCTCTCTACTGCACATCCGTCGAATAACGTGAGTATAAGTATGAGATATGCATAGATCATCTCTCTTCAGCCTCCTCAAAAAGTAGAGAGGTTGGTGAGTTTTCTTGACTGTGCAGGATGTGTTCTGGGATCATGACAGTTTGTGTGAGAGGTGAATTCCCAGGAGTTTGAAGCTGCTCACAGTTTCCGCTTCTGTGTCGCCGATATAAAGAGGGGTGTTGGTCGTCTGGGTTCTCCTGAAGTCAATAATCATCTCCTTTGTCTTGTTGACATTGAAAAAAAGGTTATTTGCCTGGTACCAGGCCTTGAGCTCTTTCACCTCCTCTCTGTAGAACATCCCATCATTGTTGGCGTTGAGTCCCACCGCTGGTGTGTCATCGGCAAGCTTGCCAATGTGATTACTCGAGTCTTTGGCTGTGCAGTCATGTGTGAGCAGAGTGTATACCAAAGGGCTCAGCACACAGTCCTGAGAAGCACCCATGATGAAGAAGATGGGAAGGGAGTAGCAGTTGTGCATCCTGACTATCTGACAACCAGTTGCACAGTGATGTATTTAGACCGAAGAATAGCTTGTTCACCAAAGTCTGCGGGATAACAGTGTTGAAAGCTGAACTGAAATCTAGGAACAGCGTTCTGACATAAATCCTTGTTTTCTAGGCATGTCAGGTTCATGAGCAAGACAGATGCTATGGAATCTGTCATAGAGTGGTCCTGACAGTAACCATATTGGAGAAGATTTCATTGCATCTGTGTGTACACGTACTTGTGCATATGACAATAAACTTTAGCTTCACTTTCAAAACGGTGCACAGCAAACTCAAATAAAAAGCAGTGAGAAAAGCAATTAGTTTTATTTGTTCTATTTTGAAATAATAGCATGGGATCTGACCTGTAGCCAGTCAACCAAAAGATATCACTCCAGCAGAGCAATAGCTCTGAGGACTGGACTGGTGTTGGTCTGAATTATGTACTATTTTTAGACATGAGTTGGTTGGAGAGGCCTGCATCAGAAGTAAGTGTGCTGCCTCCTGGTGGCACACTCATAATATCAGTTTGTTGACGATTTCCACATGATTGTTTTCACGCAGTGAATTTCAAATTAACAAAGTGGCAAAATTAGACTTTTCATTTGAATTCATTTCAAATGTTTATATTCCATACGAAGCTTCTCAGATCTTAAGGACCTCTCTCACGTGTACTCCACAAGGACTATGAATAAAATAGTTCTTGTGTTTTTCCATTTGGGAATTATTTGATATTGTTGTGACCACTTCACATTATTAATCAGAAATTTTCAGTTTCTTAAATCAGGCCTTTTAGTTGCTAATCAATCTTAGCATTTTTTCCTGCCTTCGACATTTCTATAAATAAAACTTCTTCACATTCCCTGAATCCTCTGGGAATATTTCTGAATTGTGTGCGCTCAGGCCACTCATTGGGGAATTCAGCGTGCTAATGCTATTCACTGCTGAATGCTTTGTTCCCCAGAAAGAATCACATTTTAGGGAGATGGTTGCAGTCTTGCACACGCTTAGGAAAGAAATTACCTTTTAGTTATTCATGGCTTCATTTCAAAAGTCAGTTAATACCCGAGTGCTCTCTCAACTGTAAATCTAACAAGCTTACAGAATAGCAAATTATCCAGTATAATAAATACAAGTACTGGGCATTTTAAAATTCAATTAAATGGTGAATGCAAACTAAATGTGGCAAGATCTTTCGAATTCCACTGAATGTACAGGAGAGCTGCCCAAAAGGACATGAATGCATTAAAGAAAATGGCATGAAAGCAATTTGTTAGATGTAAAGCAGCCTGGAATAGTCTGATGATCGAAGAACACCAATTCAGTTTTAGTCCATTCAAGGCTTCCCCTATTGCTTATACTGTGAACTAAGTGATCATTGGAATGAATAGAATTTTTTTAATATATTGATTTCGAAAGAATGTTTTTATCACTTCAGTAACTCAATTATAGCAACCAAAAACTCACAATTATTCTGTCAGCATTTCAACCAGTATTTTTGAGACTTTCAGTCTTTCAGTCTTTTTACTCCACAAAAAGCAGCCTTTGATATCACCTCTTAACCTGTAGTGGATAAAAAAAAAAGAAAGAATGGAAATTGCTTTCTCCTTGGGCTGAGGGCACACATTTTTGCCAAACAGGTGGATGAACTGACTTTATCCGCTTGAAGCCTTGTTGCTTGCCTCCTACTGTTGCTTGTGTCAGCTGCACTGTTAATGGAATCATAAACTAATCCAGTACAGGAAACCATTTAGTTTATTCCTGCTCTTTGAAAGTGATATTCAAATACACTTTTCTCATAGGCTTGAAAACATTTATCTATTTCCGTTTCAGGGTTACTACTGAATTGCTTTTATCGGCCAGGGCATCAAAGGATACGGCAAGAAGGCAGGTGTATGGGGTTGAGTGGGATCCAGGATCACTCTGGTATTATTGAGCTTCATGCTAAATAATCATCCAGAACTTTTTGCTTTATAAATATGTCAATTAAACTAGTCAATAGGCATTTGGTTGAACTAAACAGGGATTACTTTTTGGGAGCTATCTACAAATATTCTCATATTGGATCAGATAGCACATTTATATTGCAGCCTTTTGTTCACTATCATAATACAATTATTAATCTTTGAAGTCGACAGATATTATACAAAATGAAGAGTGCATTAAGAAAGTAAGGGCAGATACCTCCAAGTCAGGATGGCACATGGGTTGGATGGCAGCTTTCAGTCGTTGGTGTTTCTATGCTTTTGCTGCTCTTGTCCTTCCAGCCGGCCTGTGTTTGGAAGGTGCCTTGTAAAGAGCTTTAGTGGGTAGATGCAGTTCACCCTGTATATCATACAAACTGCTGTTACTGTGCACCAGTAGAGGACAGAATGAGTGGTTGTGGATAGGGTGCCAATCAAACGGGCTGTTATGTTCTCAATAATGTCGAGCTTCTTGAGCGTTGTTGAAGCTACATTCATTCAAGCAAGTGGAGACTGTTCCATTTGACTCCTGACTTGAGTCATGCCGATAGTGAACATGATTTGGGGAGTTAGGAAGTGAGTTACTCACAGCAAGAATCCTATGCTTTCACCTCCTCTTGTAGCTACATTGTGTACATGGTTATTGAAATGAGAGAGTGTTAATTTTAGACAGCCATGTTTTAATACCAAAGGGATCCCTGATTTTGCATTGGCGATGTTAACCTGTATTATATGTAGTGAAGGCAATACCTCGCTCCTGAGTAATAAATTTATAATTCAATCCCTTCTCCAAGTCGCTTCAGTGCAGGAACCATGCTGGACCTGTTGGCTTTTAGATGTGGTGTTAAATTGAGAGTAGTAGTAGGGGAGAAAATGGGATGGTCGCAGAGTTGGGCAGATAATGCTGGGTGGAACTGTTTTAGACCAACCCAATTACAAATTGCTGGCCCGTGACCTATAGAAACCTTATGTCTGTGTTCTACAGTAGAACAATCCCATAGTCTTCAGGGTAGGCAGTTCACCTTTGTACATACAAGTGAAACCGCTTTTTACCAGGCATCTCTAATGATGCGGCTTGTTAGTCCCTCGCTAACAGCCACCAGACCTCAGTGGTGAGAAAACTGCTTTTTCAGACTTCATACGTCTAGGATTGATATGACTTCGGGTCTTACCAAACCCATGAGTTTAGGATGTCTCGCACACCTGAACCCCGATATGTGTGAATACTGTGTACCTTTGTGCCCCCATGCACTTGCCCGTTGGCAAGAGATAACAGACCGTACACTGCATACAATTATAAAGGAAGTATGTTTACAAATTTCAGCTTCATTGAACAGTTAGTATGAAAACAGGAAAAAAAAACAAGAAGGGCCCATTACAGATAACTCAGTCCAGATGTGCACATCAGTTGGAGCCCATCTCAAAGTCGTCCTTTACTCATATGCTGGACCCATGGTTTGCATGAAAACACACACCACCTTCTGAATGTCACTCAAATTCCATCTCAAACAAACAGGCTCCCCACAGGAGTTTTCGTCCTTCCTTCTTGACGCCATTCATCTGCACAAAGTACTTTGTGCAACAGGGACGGCATCCTCAGCCACCTTCCCTCCAGTCTTCTCCCACCTCCCGCCAAAAAGTTCTCGAACCATGCCAGTGTTTGTCACAAAAACTTCTCTGCGCAGCGTTCTCTTGAACCATCTTCCAGTTCCACCATCCTGATTGGATGACACTACATTCCAAAGCATGAACATCACAACCCCTTATCTTTAGCTCTAACCGAAGTATGCTGAAAGCAGAACAGACTGCTCTTTCAGAACTGCTAAAATGAAATACCTAGAACATAGCAATAAAAATCTTAACCAGAGTGTTACACAAGGTAACAGCTGAGCTGCCCCCAGCTCATACATTCTATCTGGCACTGAAGCCTAATGCTGTAAAACAATTACTCTGTTCCATGTATTTACAAAGGTGGAGAGAGGAAGAGGAAAAAGTAGAAAAGAAATATTAGAAGAATACTAGAAATGTTAGATTGGGAGTATTTGTTCCAGGATGAAGCAGGCTTGTAATAAAGGAGCATTATTTGGAAGGGAAAGCCCATAGTCTGTGTGAACTCCTTCCACCCTCAGGACCTTACAGTTATTGTCCTGTGGTGCAAAGGATCGCAAGGTAAAATTTAAAATGAAGATATGGAGTTAACCTTGGTGTCATTGAGAATATTGATCCCGAAATCCCTCAATTCAGAATCAGAATCAGATTTGTTTATTCTTTTACAGTATTGTGCAGAAGTCTTAGGCACATATATACAACTAGGGTGCTAAGGCTTTTGCACAGCACTGTATTTGTCAAGGCTGAGCGGGGAACAAGTTAGTAAATCTGATGGGAGCAAATGATGTTGGGAATGGTGAGGGTGGAGTGTTGATGGAGGGGTGTGGGACAGCTGGAAAAGAAGGTGATGCGGGAGCAGACATACTCAGCCCTGAGACACCAGGCAAGGTCATTTGATTTCAAATAATTAGTTTATTGATCAATACAGAATGTCTCTTTGGTGCTTCCCATTCCCTCCCCTCTCCCTTACACTTTTCCCAATCATGATTCCTCTCTCCTTGCACCCTTCCCACTCGCAGTCCATAATAGAGACCAATATCAGAATCAGGTTTATATCACACAGGTATGCATGAAATTAGTGTTCTTTTTTTGTGACAGCAGAACAGAGTATATGTAAAATTGCTACAGTATTGTGCAAATACCTCAGGTATCTGAGCTGCATAAATGTACCTAAGACTCTTGCATGGTAGTATATCGTGCAAGTAACAAGAGCTGGGAGGCTGATATGGACCAGCTAATTGTGTAACAGGAGAAAATGAGCTTGGATCCATTTGACAGATTCACATTTGTTATATTCACCTTTGCAAAGGAATTCATTATTTTGCTGGGTAGCTGTCGGAACAAAATTTTCACATGAATCTACGAACTGCTTGTCTTGTATATACACATGTTTTGACTTGCAGTTGTGTATACCAGCAAGCTGCAGAATTTTGCCCAGTACCCCAGCTGGGGAGGCTCATCTTTGCAAACAATTCAAATTATATTAGATTCTCTTGAAGGATGCATGCAGAAACCATACACAAAGCATTGGGTTATCTTTAGTGGATATTTTAAAAAATTTCAACTCGTGAGATGAAACTGAAGGATGCGAACCATTGCTATGAATGGTTGAAAGCTGCTATGTCTCTCTAAAACAATTGGCGGTGCACTTTATAGGGAACAGAAAAGAATTTCCATCCACTTTATATTATGCATGTTAATTCCACATTCTCTTCTGTACAAAACTGTATGTCATGAAAGTTGCTGTTCTTGTGATGGCAGTATATTGCAAGATGTTAAAGAAATCTCTTTAAGTTAATAAATATATTGTGCAAAAGGGGAAGAGTGAGGTAGTGTTCAAGGGTTCAAGAACTGCTTCGAAAACTGATGGTGGCAGGGAACAAGCAGTTCCCAATGAGAAGAGGGCATATCCCAAATGGTGAAGGTCCTAATTGATGGATGCCACCTTCTTGAGGCACTGCCTTTACTTTAAATGCACAAATGTAATGTCTTGATGCAGGGTTTCAACCCAAAATTTCAACAATCTCTTTCCTCCCACAGATGCCGCCAGACCCGCTGGGTTCATCCATCAGTTTGTGTGTTACTTTAATTGTCCTTCAGTGTGTTAAAGGATGCCGGTTCCTTCATTTAAAATTGGAATGATGAGCCTGTCCCTACATCTGGTGCAGCCACATCTTAAATTATGCTGAGAGTTATAAAATGCACAACCTTCAGCATCACAGATGAAGCAACGATCTCTCGTGACAGATCTCCATCTTTTTGTATTAACCTCTTTTTTGCCCCCGAGGGGCATCCATTCATCATGCCTGGAGCAGACGAAGATTTGCAGTTTAAAGTTATTTGTAATGAACAAAGGAACTCGAGCTGAAGCAGTATCAGAAATGTCTGTTTCAAACTGATGTCTGCACTTTTTCAAATGACACTTGTATGGAATTTCAAACAGAAAACTAAAGCTGATGGGTCAGCACAGATTCGCCCCTAGAAACATGTTTTTATGGGCTTTGGGAAATGTAATTGTGCACTCAGCTGATGGAAGCCACCGGGCTGCCAAGTGACAACCTTTGAATGTGGATTGGCAATGGTCCTTATTTACTGGCTGGGAATCAGAAAGGAGGAATTACTCTGTGAGTTGGTGATACTTTGCCTCCAGGGCTTTCAATTCAACTTCAACCTGTCAGTGAATAATTTGATGAACTGTCCTCAGAGCATCACGGCATCATCGACAAAGTGATGGAAATCCAATCAAACAAGTCTAAACTAAAGATGGACCAGCGGACAGTTTCATTACCAAACTGAATGACAGCTGCAGTTCTGCACAGTGCCACAATAGTCCCTGGCAGGAAAGACAGTGTGACGAGTCTCAGAGGTTGCAAGTGTCAAAGCAAATGTAACTCACTTATAACTCAGCATTGCAAGAGACAGTTGCTATGGCTAGCAGGCTGGAAAAACTGAGAGGCGACTGGTTATTCCAAGTGACAATGATCAGTAAGTGAACACAATCTCAGATGTTTCCAGTTTTATCGCTCTTAAAAGATAATTCTGGCAAAGAACATAATAGAATTGAATTGAACTGACTTTATTTCTTAGATCCTTCACGTACATGAGGAGTAAAAATCTTTACATTATGTCTCCATCTAAATGTGCAATGTGCAATCATAGTAATTTATAATAAATAGAACAGTCAACGTAATATAAAGTATAGTCAAGTCAGCATGAGTTAATCAGTCTGATGACCTGGTGGAAGAAGCTGTCCCGGAGCCTGTTGGTCTGGCTTTTATGCTGCGGTACCGTTTCCCGGATGGTAGCAGCTGGAATAGATTGTGGTTGGGATGGCTTGAGTCCCCAATGATCCTACGGGCCCTTTTTACACACCTGTCCTTGTAAATATCTGCATCATGGGAAGTTCACAACCACAAGATGCACTGGGCTGTCCGCACCACTCTCTGCAGAGTCCTGCAATTAAGGAAGGTACAGTTCCCATACCAGGCAGTGATGCAGCCAGTCAGGATGCTCTCAACTGTGCCCCTGCAGAAAGTTCTTAGGATCTGGGGGCCCATACCAAACTTCTTCAACTGTCTAAGGTGAAGGAGGCACTGTTGTGACTTTTTCTCTACAAAGCTCGTGTGTATAGACCACGTGAGGTCCTCAATGATGTGGATGCCAAGGAACTTGAAGCTATTTATCCTCCCAATCCCAGATCCATTGATGTCAATAGGGGTTATCCCATCTCCATTCTTCCTGTAATCGACAACAAACCCCTTTGTTTTTGTGACATTGAGGAGAGGTTGTTTTCTTGACACCACTGTGTCAGAGATATAACTTCTTCCCTGTAGGCCACCTCGTTATTGTTTGAGATAACGCCAATCAATGTAGTGTCATCGGCAAACTTAATTGGCAGATTGGAGCTGTGGGTGGCGATATAGTCATGGGTATACTGGGAAAAGGAGGGGACTCAGTATGCAGCCCTGAGGGGCTCCTGTATTGAGAGTCAGAGTGTTGGGGGTGAGGGAGCCCACTCTTACAACCTACTGGCGATCTAAGAGGAAGAGACTGGGGAAGAGGAGGTTGGCTCACAAATAGAGAAAGTTTGTAGACGGTGCAAGAGGGAGGATAGGCAGGTGATAGAGAAGTGACACGCTCAGACCAAAGATTTGAGATGTGTCTATTCTAACGCAAGGAGTGTTGTGAACAAAATGGATGAGCTTAGAGCGTAGAGCTTAGAACGTATAAAATTCTAAAGGGATTGGACAGGCTAGATTTAGGAAGATTGTTCCTGATGTTGGGGAGGTCCAGAACAAGGGGTCACAGTTTGAGGATAAAGGGGAAGCTTTTTAGGACCGAGATGAGGAAAAACTTCTTCACACAGAGAGTGGTGAATCTGTGGAATTCTCTGCCACAGGAAACAGTTGAGGCTAGTTCGTTGGCTATATTTAAGAGGGAGTTAGCTATGGCCCTTGTGGCTAAAGGGATTGGGGGTATGGAGAGAAAGCAGGTACAGGATTCTAAGTTGGATGATCATCCATGATCATACTGAATGGCGGTGCAGGCTCGAAGGGCTGAATGGCCTACTCCTGCACCTATTTTCTATGTTTCTATGTTTCTATGGATCAGTACATGGAGATATGATGTGGTGGCATTACAGAGACTTGGATGGCTCAGGGACAGGAACGGTTACTTCAAGTGCCGGGTTTTAAATGTTTCAGAAAGGATAGGGAGGGAGGCAAAAGAGGTGGAGCATGGCACTGTTGATCAGAGATAGTGTCACGGCTGTAGAAAAGGTGGACGCCATGGAGGGATTGTCTACGGAGTCTCTGTGGGTGGAGGTTAGGAACAGGAAGGGGTCAATAACTTTACTGGGTGTTTTTTATTGGCCGCCCAATAGTAACAGGGATATCGAGGAGCAGATATGGAAACAGATGCTGGAAAGGTGTAATAATAACAGAGTTGTCGTGATGGGAAATTTTAATTTCCCAAATATCGATTGGCATCTCCCTCGAGCGAGGCATTTAGATGGGGTGGAGTTTGCTAGGTGTTTTCAGGAAGGTTTCTTGACACAATATGTAGGTAAGCCTACAAGAGAAGAGGCTGTACTTGATTTGGTATTGGGAAATGAACCTGGTCAGGGGTCAGATCTCTCTGTGGGAGGGCATTTTGGAGATAGTGATCATAATTCTTTCTCCTTTACAATAGCATTGGAGAGAGATAAGAACAGATAAGTTAGAAAAGTATTTAATTGGAGTAAGGGGAATTACGAGGCTATCAGGCAGGAAATTAGAGGCTTAAATTGGAAATAGTTGTTCTCAGGGAAAAGTATGACAGGAATGTAGCAAATATTCAGGGGATATTTGCGTGGAGTTCTGTATGGGTATGTTCCAATAAGACAGGGAAGTTATGGTAGGGTACAGGAACCGTGGTGTACAATGGCTGTAATAAATCTATTCAAGAGGAAAAGAAAAGCTTACAAAAGGTTCAGAGAGCTAGGTAATGTTAGAGATCTAGAAGATTATAAGGCTATAGGAAGAAGCTTAAGAAGGAAATTAAGAGAGCAAGAAGGGGTCACGAGAAAGCCTTGGCGGGCAGGATTAAGGAAAACCCCAAGACATTCTACAAGTATGTGAAGAGCAAGAGGATAAGACGTGAAAGAATAGGACCTATCAAGTGTGATAGTGGGAGAGTGTGTATGGAACCGGATGAAGTAGCAGAGGTACTTAATGAATACTTTATTTCAGTATTCACCATGGAAAAGGATCTTGGTGATTGTAGTGATAACTTTCAGCAGACTGAAAAGCTTGAGCATGTAGATATTAAGAAACAGGATGTGCTAGAGCTTTTGGAAAGCATCAAGTTGGATAAGTCGCTGGGACCGGATGAGATGTACCGCAGGCTACTCTGGGAGGTGAGGGAGGAGATTGCTGAGCCTCTGGTGATGATATTTGCATCATCAATGGGGACGGGAGAGGTTCTGGAGGATTGGAGGGTTGTGAATGTTGTTCCTTTATTCAAGAAAGGGAGTAGAGATAGCTCAGGAAGTTATAGACCAGTGAGTCTTATCTCAGTGGTTGGTAAGTTGATGGAGAAGATCCTGAGAGGCAGGATTTATGAACATTTGGAGAGGTATAATATGATTAGGAGTAGACAGCCTGGCTTTGTCAAGGGCAGGTCGTGCCTCACGAGCCTGACTGAATTTTTTGAGGATGTGACTAAACACATTGATAAAGGAAGAGCAGCTGGTATAGTGTATATGCATTTCAGCAAGGCACTTGATAAGGTACCCCATGCAAGCCTTATTGAGAAAGTAAGGAGGCATGGGATCCAAGGGGACATTGCTTTGTGGATCCAGAACTGGCTTGCCCACCGAAGGCAAAGAGTGGTTGTAGACGGGTCATATTCTGCTTGGAGGTTGGTCACCAGTGGGGTGCCTCAGGGATCTGTTCTGGAACCCTTACTCTTTGTGATTTTTATAAATGACCTGGATGATGAAGTGGAGGGATGGGTTAGTAAGTTTACTGCTGACACAAAGGTTGGAGGCATGTGGATAGTGTGGAGAGCTGTCAAGGGTTACAGCGGGACATTGACAGGATGCAAAACTGGGCTGAGAAGTGGCAGATGGAGTTCAACATAGATAAGTGTAAAGTGGTTCAGTTTGGTAGGTCAAATACGATGGCAGAATATAGTATTAATGGTAAGACTCCTGGCAGTGTGGAGGATCAGAGGGATCTTGGGGTCCATGTCCATAGGACACTCAAAGCAGCTGTGCAGGTTGACTCTGTGGTTAAGAAGGCATACAGTGTACTGGCCTTCATCAATCGTGGAAGTGAATTTAGGAGCTGAGAGCTAATATTGCTGCTATACAGGACCCTGGTCAGACCCCACTTGGAGTACTGTGCTCAGTTTTGGTCACCTCACTACAGGAAGGATGTGGAAGCCATAGAAAGGGTGCAGAGGAGATTTACAAGGATGTTGCCTGGATTAGGGAGCATGCCTTATGAAAACAGGTTGAGTGAACTCGGCCAAGATAGAGGTGTATAAGATGATAAGAGGCATTGATCGTGTGGATAGTCAGAGGTTTTTTCCCAGGGCTGAAATGGTTGCCACAAGAGGACACAGGTTTAAGGTGCTGGGGAGTAGGTACAGGGGAGATGTCAGGGGTAAGTTTTTTTACTCAGAGAGTGGTGAGTGTGTGGAATGGGCTGCCGGCAACGGTGGTGGAGGCGGATATGTTAGGGTCTTTTAAGAGACTCCTGGATAGGTACATGGAGCTTAGTAAAGTAGAGTGCTCTAGGTAAGCCTAATAATTTAGGTAGGGACATGTTCGGCACAACTTTGTGGGCCGAAGGGCCTGTATTGTGCTGTAGGTTTTCTATGTTTCTAAGTCCAGGATCCAGTTGCACAAGGCAGGGTCAAGACCAAGGTCTCTGAGCTTCTTGTCGAGGCTGGATGGAACTAAGGTGTTGAATGCTGAACTGTAGTCCAAGAACAACATTCTCACATAAGCATCCTCCTTCTCCAGATGTGCAAGGATGGTATTTAGAGCTGTGGCTATTGTGTCATCTGTTGATCAGTTGCCCAATATAGGAGCAGGAATTGGCCAATTACAAGTTGGATCATTGTTGATCCAGTCTTTACTCCAGCTCCACTTTCCTGCATCTTCCACTTGATTTTATACAGAACAAATGTATATCTTGCCCTGAATCTACTAAATGGTTCAGCCTCTGTCTTGACGAGAGAAGTAATTCTACTTCATCTGTCTGAAATGGGCAACAACTTACATTGAAGCTATGTCCCTGACATCCAGAATCTCTCGTGAGTAGAAATAACTTCACACCAATTACCCTATCTAACCCCTTCAGAATCCTGTGTTTCAACAAGATTTCCTCTCTTTCTTCTAATTATATATTCAGTCTGCTCAATCTCTACTCATGAGTCATCTCCTTCATCCCTAAAACTAACTGCTAGAGTTCCGTTGAACTACTTTAATCTCGATATTATTAATGACAAAATGGCTAACATTTTGCATTCAAACTTATGTAAGAAAGAGGCTAAGATAGTGTACAATATGTGGATGAAAACTAAGGTAACTCATTTTCCAAATTCTGCTTGAGTTTTACTGGCCTCTCAACATTTGCCCGGAGGGCATTGAGCAGATGTCCAAAAACCAAGCCACCACTCTCTCTAATGATCACAGTCATCCTCAGGAAGGCAAAAGGTAGAGCGGGGCGGCATGCCAGTGTAGCAGTTAGTGCATTGCTGTTACAGTGCCAGCTGAAAGATCTGGGTTCGATTCCTGCCACTGTCTGGGAAGAAGTTTGTTTGTTCTCCCTGTCTGAAAGGAGGATCACCCTAGTTTCCTCCGGGTGCTCTGTTTTCCTCCTGCATTCCGAAGGCACACGGTTAGGGTTAGTAAGCAGTGGACATGCTATGTTGGCACCAAAAGTGTGAATGCAAGGAACATGCTGTTTCTATGCCTGATGAGAGAACCTACACACTGCATAGAAGCTTCCTTCACTGTGCTATCAGAATTTGGAACAGCCTTCGGAATGCTGTGGTTGGAAACATCTGCGACGATGGGGTCCAAGCCTTTAAGAGTCGAGTGCACGAACACCTATCATCTCTGGGAGGGAAGTCACATGCTTCTTCATAAGCTATCATGAAAGGGACCAGGATGGCAATGCTTGCTTGTTGGTAGGTAGGGTTAATACCTGACTTTCAAGAGCGCTTGTGAGTTATGTTCTGGCTGGACTTAGTCCTTAAACTGCTGGAGAACAGTGCAGAAAGAACAGGTGCTGTTTTCTCCCGGTAGGGATTAGTTTTTAGTTCCAAGTGCTCTTGCCACGTTTTGTCACCCTGCAACCTTATCCTTCAAACTCTTTGAATTATGGAGGACAGCATGAGTATAAATGTCTCTCTCCAGCAGACTTCATCATGATCATCATGACTCCAGTATTTCTACTATTTTTAATGTTTCTTAATTGTAAATATGGTTTTTTTGTGTTCTATCGCTGAGCAGCAATGAAACATCTGATTGGCCTATCAGAGTTCTCTTTGGGAACTAGTTGACTTGGTCAGGATTTCTGATCTAGCTATTGTTCACGATTGCACTTAATAAAAAAAAGAAAATTCTTGCCGATTTGATTTGACACATATGATGCATTTCCCTAAATGTTTTAATATACATGTGGCAAATAAAGCTAATCGTTCTTTCTTTTCTTTCCTATTCTGTGTGTCAGACAGGTGCCAGGGACCTATTCTAAACCTTGATAATGCCTGCCTGCTTCATAAATTGAGCCTTCACACTCACCCTATCAATTCTTTGATGGATTAATATGTCCAGTGAGAGTTCCTTTTTTCACCAAACTTGAACTGCACAGTTACTTTCCTAATAACTCTTGCATCCTTTGAGAATATCCCATTATAATTGCAAGAAACACATTGAATCTGTTTCAAGTGAGTGTAAAATAAACTGAGTAATGGATAGCAAATTCTGTTAAGGAAATGAAGCAAATATATACATTGAGGGCTGATTTAAAACTAAGAATAACAAGAGAATAGATTAAAAACGTGTATTAATACAAATGCTTTACAACCGGTGCAGTCCTTTTTTGAGGGTACACCAGCGGTAATATTTTATGCTTTTTATATTGTTTCTTCTTAGTTCACCTTTCCAGATGAATAAAGTATAAAGCAAGCTCCCACAACTAGCAAAGGGATTAGGATAAGATGAGCGGTTTTAATAATATTCAGTGACTAATTTTGCCAAATTTTTCGGCAAGGTGAAATTGAATCTTTACAAACTACAGAGTAAGGAAATGAGACCAGAGTGATCACCCGACCTGCTGAGTTCCTCCAGCGTGTTGTGAGTGTTGCTTCAACCCCAGCATCTGCAGATTATCTTGTGTTCCATGGATGCTGCCCGACCTGCTGAGTTCCTCCAGCGTGTTGTGAGTGTTGCTTTGACCCCAGCATCTGCAGATTATTTTGTGTTCCACGGATGCTGCCCGACCTACTGAGTTCCTCCAGCGTGTTGTGAGTGTTGCTTTGACCTTAGCATCTGCAGATTATCTTGTGTTCCACGGATGCTGCCCGACCTGCTGAGTTCCTCCAGCATGTTCTGAGTGTTGCTTTTACCCCAGCATCTGCAGATTATCTTGTGTTCCATGGATGCTGCCCGACCTGCTGAGTTCCTCCAGCGTGTTGTGAGTGTTGCTTTGACCCCAGCATCTGCAGATTATTTTGTGTTCCACGGATGCTGCCCGACCTACTGAGTTCCTCCAGCGTGTTGTGAGTGTTGCTTTGACCTTAGCATCTGCAGATTATCTTGTGTTCCACGGATGCTGCCAGACC
Source organism: Mobula birostris (assembly GCF_030028105.1). Lineage (NCBI taxonomy): Eukaryota > Metazoa > Chordata > Chondrichthyes > Myliobatiformes > Myliobatidae > Mobula > Mobula birostris. The sequence goes on along the minus strand of NC_092374.1, from coordinate 23,216,193 downwards.
TGCTGAGTTCCTCCAACGTGTTGTAAGTGTTGCTTTGAGATCAGAGTGATAGCACCTCAGAGTGTGCAGCAGTCCCTCAATATTGCATTGATGCATCAACCCAAGTGACTTAAGTACAAGTGGTCCGGAATGGGACTTGAGTCAATGATTCATTGTCTCAGCCAGTCAACCAGCCTTTCCAGTTTGTGATGAACATGCCAGTTTTGATGAAAGATCTTCAATCTGTAATGGTGCTCCACTTTCTCCATTTTACCAGATTTGTAGCAACTGTAATGTCTTTCTTCTATCCTCTCTCCTCCATTCTCAATTACCTCTTAAGTCAACACTATCAACAGATGAAATTAACAAGTGCTCTCTCAGTTTGCAACACCGCTACTTAAGACCAAAATACCATAATACATAGGAGCAGAATTAGGCGACTCAGACCATTCAGTTCACTCCACCATTCCATCATGGTTGATCCATCATCCCTCTCAACACCATTCTTCTGCTTTCTCTATGTAGCCTTTGATGTCCTGATAAACTGAGAAGTTATCAACCTCTTTTAAATATTTAGATTTTTTAGATTATGAGAACACTCAGTCCTCGTTTATTGTCATTTAGAAATGCATGCATGCGTTAAGAAATGATACAGTGTTCCTCTAGAGTGATATCACAGAAAAACAGGACAAACCAAAGACTAACACTGACAGAACCACATAATTATAACATATAGTTACAGCAGTGCAAAACAATACCATAATTTGATAAAGAACAGACCATGGGCACTGTAAAAAAAAGTCTCAAAGTCCCGAGTCGATCGACTCCTGAGTCCCTGACAGCAGGCGGCAAAGGGAGAAACTCCCTGCCATAAACCTCCAGGCACCGACAACTGCCAATGCATTGGAAGCACCCGACCACAGCCGACACTGAGTCCGTTCGTCCAAAAACTTCAAGCCTCCGACCAGCCCCTCCGACACAGCCTCGCAAGTGCCATCCTCTGCCAAGTGCCTTCGACCTCGCCTGGCCACCGAATCAAGCAAAGTCGAGGATTCGGGACTTTCTCCGGAGTTTCCAGACCACACAGTAGCAGCGGCAGCGAAGCGGGCATTTCAGAAGTTTCTTCAGATGTTCCTCCGTACTCTCACATCTGTCTCCATCAAATAAGAATTGTGCATGGTCCCCTACTTGACAGATAACAGACATCACCACCGAAGTGGCCGTGCGCGCTGCGTTGCGCCGCCATCTTCTCCTCCTCCACAGACTCACCACCGTCTGGAGAAAGAAATCCGTTCTTATCTCCATTCAGAGGCTGTGCACTCTGGTTGTAGACTCACCCGCTATAGGAAACTTCCTCCTCACATCCACTCTGTCGAAGCCTTAAAAGATTTGATAGGTTTCAATGGTAAGACTCTTAGCAGTATGGAGGATCAGAGGGATCTTGGGGTCCAAGCCCATAGGATACTCAAAGCTGCTACGCAGGTTGACTCAGTGGTTAAGAAGGCATACAGTGCATTGACCTTCATCAACCGTCGGATTGAGTTTAAGAGCTGAGAGGTAATGTTGCAGCTATATAGGACCCTGGTCAGACCCCACTTGGAGTATTGTGCTCAATTCTGGTGGCCTCACTACAGGAAGGATATGGAAACCATAGAAAGGGTACAGAGGAGATTTACAAGGATGTTGCTTGGATTGGGGAGCATGCCTCATGAGAATAGATTGAGTGAACTCGACCTTTTCTCCTTGGAATGATAGAGGATGAGGGGTGACCTGATAGAGGTGTATAAGATAATGAGAGGCATTGATCATGTGGATAGTCAGAGGCTTTTTCCTAGGGCTAAAATGGCTAGCACGAGAGGGCACAGTTTTAAGGTGCTTGGAAGTAGGTACAGAGGAGATGTCAGGGTTAAGTTTTTTACATAGTGAGTGGTGAATGCATGGAATGGGCTGCTGGCGACGGTGGTGGAGGCGGATACGATAGGGTCTTTTAAGAAACTCCTGGATAGGTACATGGAACTTAGGAAAATAGAGGGCTATGAGTAAGTCTAGGTCATTCTAAGGTAAGAACATGTTCAGCACAGCTTTGTGGGCCGAAGGGCCTGTACTGTGCTGTAGGTTTTCTATGTTTCTAATGAGGGTGGATCTCATAGAAACACTCTGAATGTTAAAAAGCCTCAACAGATTAGATATGGCAAAGTTATTTCCCATGGTAGGGGAGTCTAGGACAAGAGGGCACAACTTCAGGATTGAAGAACATCCTTTTAGAACTGAGATGAGGAGAAATTATTTTAGTCAGAAGATGGTAAATCTGTAGAATTTTTTGCCACGAGTGGCTGTGGAGGCCAAGTCATTGGGTGTATTTAAGGCAGAGATAGATAGGTTCTTGATTAGCCAGGACATCAAAGGGTTTGAGGAGAAGGCAGGGGAGAGGGGATGACTGGAATAATTGGATCAGCCTATGACTGAATGGCGGAGCAGACTCAATGGGCTAAATGGCCTACTTCTGCTCTTATATCTTTTGGTCTTATGGTCTTGTGGTCTCTCCCCTCTCTCCCTCCAACTTAAAACATATTTAAATTCAAACCTTTCCTTGATCTGATGAAAGACCATCAACAAGGAATATTAACATTGTTTCTTTCTCCATCGATGCTGCCTGACCTGCTCAGTATGTCCAGCAATTACTGTTTTCATAATATCAGCTGAGCTAGTTATTAACTACTCACTGAAATGCATGTGCAATCCATTCATTCAAACTCTATTATAGATGCCCAACTCTAATGAATGATTAATGACAATTAATGCTACACAAATATTATGTATGGTAGAAAAGAACATCTGAGTTTGGCCTCAACTAATGGAAATATGGGTAAATATCTTTCTGATTGGTACCATGTAAAAAGTTCAAAGAAGATTTTTATCAAAGTATGTGTACATTATACAATCTTAAGATTTGTCTCCCAGCATGCAGCCACAAAACAAAGAAACAGAACAGAACACATTAAAAAAAGATCATCTAACACCCAATGTGCAAATAAAGAACAAATCATGCAAACAATAAAAAGTCAGCAAATAACATTCAGAATTAAAGTTCACAAAAGTGAGTTCACAGCCGCAAGTGGTGGAAACTATGTGTTGTTTTCTTCAGAATTTTCAATGTAGTGTCTTGCCAAGAGAATTTGCAGACCAATGCAGAGCATTATCTCCATTATGCTTGCAAGCTTGATGGTTTTGGAAGGACAAAATTTCATGAACAAAGATTTGTATCATAATTCCATCACTGACATTTACCTGTCTTCTGGTTGCTCAGACCAATGACAGCTGAAAGTGAATTGCTGACTGCTGACATTCCCATACCAGGTCTGTACAGCCTTAACATGATACCAGTCCTTCAATGAGAAATAGCCCCACACCTTGATCTGTTCCAATTACTCCTGTGACACTGAGGGCTTCACAGTGCCATGCAAAGAAGTGCAAGTTTCATCCCTGCTCTGCGCTAACATATCCTCCCAATTATCACCAGCAAATCGTGGAATATTTACTTATTTACCTGAAGCACAGAATAACAGCTGTATTTGTATATTTAGCTATGTTATTTGTGTTTTTTGGGCATTTTGGAAAATTAAAGAAGCCTCTCTTAGATGAAAATAATATTCCCTTTGAAACTGATCTTCACATGTTACACAATTGTGTTTTTTCCCAACTTGTCATAGTCATAGACTTATTGATTGACAAAATGTGAAATGACAGACAAAAAGTTATCTAGGTCAGAAGTAAACCTTTTGGCTCAACTTGTCCATGCTGACCAGGTTGTATACTTGAGATAGTTCCATTTGTTGATGTTTGGCTCATATTCCTCTACACCTTTTCTATCTATGTATCTGTCTAAATGTCTTTTTGAACATTGTAGTTGTACCTGCCTCTACCACTTCCTCTGACAGCTCATTCCATGATACCCGCCTCCCTCTGTGTGAATGAGTTGTTCCTCAAGTCCACTTTAAATCTTCCTCTCCTCAACTTCACCTTAGTTTCTTGTTCCTATGTGCTTGGAAAAGGACTATGACCTTATCTACACTCGGCGTGCATTTATGTTCATCCCTCACCCTTCGATACTCCAGGGGAAAAAGTGCCAGTCTATCCATTCTCTCCTAAGAACTCAAGCCCTCCAACAAATTTCTCATTTAAGAAAATATATTTACACAAGACAACCTTAAGAAAAAGTTGCTGAGTAAAGATCAGAGCATCATCAAACACTGCAAAATAGAAAAGCTTCATCTTTGAATCAGCACGTAGAGTTTGACAATTTTTCTGTTAACCAATAATATTTGCTTTAAAGACAATCAAAAAATTATCTGAAAAATCCTGTTGACATTGGAGAAGCAGCTTGATTGCAAGCAGTGTGGCCTGATCTTTCTGAATGATTGCACATCACATGCCGTTATGGCAGTTACTGGTGAGAAAATTTTATTTTTACACGCACCAATGTTGAGCAAGATAAGAATGTTAAACAGTTGACTGCAGACTGCAGACTGACACTCAATAATATAGTGTGGATTTTGTCTCTGAGGAGAAAAAAACGTGTTGAAATGTGTTATATTTGCTTTGCCTTTCAAATATATTTAGTTCTTTATTCACTCAATCAACTTCATATTTAGTGTACTCTGTGACAGTGACATTATTGTGAAAACACAACATACTGTGACTCCATCTGTCTAAGTCTACTGGTATTTATTTGTTTTTTTTCAATAGTTAGCCATTTCTTCTGGTACAGGTAGCCAAACTTAATTCAATCCACATTCTTCAATTATCCCACTGTTGCAGAGTGTCCCTGAGTCAGGAGCTTATCGGACATATTCATTTGCTCATTGATTTCCAGCTCAAATTCACCAGTTGGATGTTATGAAGGCAAAGCATCTAATGCCACTACTTTAAAGCCTACTACAGTGTAAGAACTACCTGACCATTAGTTCAGAGTTCAAAGCAAAAATACTGTTAAAATACGTATATGTCACCATTTGGTTCCTTAAGGTTGTTATAGCCAGGAGGACGGTAATGGGGACCAGCTCCCACCATCTATCAAATGCTCCCAACGGCATGGGCCTCAAATAGCCTCTGACAATCAAGTTCAGCTCCTGACCTTCATGTGTGTCTTAGCTACTAAGCCCATTTCTACTGACGGGAGAAGGGGCAAAAGCAGGTTACTGGTGTTTTAAAGCAAGTCAATTCAGGCAGATAGGGCTCATCAGCCATGGTTGGCAGCTCATCTTCTGCTGTAAGCCATATTCCTCGCCCCTTGTTAATTTTCACATGGTAGACCTCAAGGCCTCAAGGCTACTCTCATCATTATCAAATTTTTCATCAACATGCAAATTAGTGCTCTTTTTGAAACTGAAACTTGTCTTTTTATCTTTTTCTGTCCCCTGGGCAGTGCATTTATTTTTTGTCAGCCCGGCCAATATACTCTTTGTACGTGCCCTAATTTGTTGCATTTTCTGCAAGTTTTGCCTTTAAGTTTGGATTGATCTGGTGAATGTAAGTCCCTGCCACGATAGTATCACAATTCGGCTGGCTTCTGTTTAGATATTGCGATTTTGTTCACATTCACTCTTATTCCTGATTGCAACTCAATTGTGCTTCTGTTTGCTGTTTCCACTGATACAGCCAATTCAACTGTTCCTTTAAATTCTTTTAAAGTTGTGTTTCAGTTAGGAGCTGTTTTTCATGCTTTCTTGTAAGATTCCACAAATTAAAAGATCTCTCAGTGTATTATTGTCCTCTACTGAACTGAAAAAGCTCAATCGCTTCAATTCATCCACATAAGCTGAAATGGACTCCCCTTCCTTTTATTCCACATGAAACCTAAAGTATCCTGCAATCAGCAATGGTTTCAGTTCTAAATGTTCCTGTATTTCTTTTACAATATCAGCAAAACTCCTTTTGATCGATTTGGTTGGACTAGTTAAACTTCAAAGCAAACTGTATACTTTTAAACCCAATGCACTCAGCAAAATTGGCACTTATTTTTTATTGGCTATTTCATTTGTTTCAAAATATCGCTCAATTTGCTCAGTAAACAATTTGTAGTTATCTTTTGTGTTATCGAACATGTCTATCTTTCTGATGTAGTCAGCCATTTTTCTTATTTTTTATTGATGATTTATCATCTGGCACTCCCTGCTCATGAACCTGTGAATTTAGTCACCTCAGTTTCATTTGAAACTTATTCATTACCACTATTATGTTTTGTAACTTCAAGACATGAAACTAATTCAAAGGAAAGATGGAGTTGGGAATATGTCCCTTCATTTCATTTTCACTTTAAGTGAGGCATGTGAATATGACACAGTGCTGTAATGATGTATGTCATTCATGTACCTTCACATATAACCCACAATAAATTATTTAAACAATAAAGATTGATTGATCGAACAATATATCTATAATATTACTCAAATATTATTAAACTATTAAAATGTAACAAGGTTGGGTAAACTAGGCTTAAATCTACTGGAGGTTTGAAGACAGAGAAGAATTGAATGAAACAAATAAGATCCTGATGCTTCTTGACACGGTAGTTGTGGAAGGGATGCTTTCTCTCGTTGGAAAATTAGAGAAAACTATGGATCACTGTCACAGGCCATCTTCTCTTCTTGCTACTACCATCTGGAAGAAGGTGCATGAGCCTCAGGACCTCCAAGTTCATGAACATTTATTACCTTGCACCCACCAGGCTCTTGAACCAGTAGGGGTAACTTCATTCAACTTTGCTCGACTTCACTCATCCCATCACTGATCTGTTCCCACTACCTCCAGATTTACTTTCAAGGACTCTTCATCTAATGTTCTTGATATTCATTGCTTATATATTTATTATCATTATTTCTTTATTTTTCTCTTATATTTGCATAGTGTGATCTTTTTTGCACATTGGTTGTCCATCCTATTGGGTGCGATCCTTATTGATTCTATTATGTTTCTTGGATTTATTGAGTATGTCTGCAAGGAAACGAATCTCACACTTGTATGTGATAACATATATGTACTTTGATAATAAATTTACTTTGTAAGAGTTGAGCAGAGCCACTATTTAACAAAGAGAAAAATTACCGATTGAAATGAGTTTTTGAAACTCTCTTCCTCAAATGATGAAGGAAGCAAAATGTTTAACTATTTTTTTAAGGCTGAGATAGATAGACACATGATAAACAAAGGATACAATAGTACTGTGAGTATACAAAGAAAATTGAGCTGTAATCTTACTAACTGGCAGAAGAGGCTTCAGAGGCCAAGTGGTCTATTCAAGCTCCTTATTCATATAATGAAATGTTTGTGTATACTACTGAGACATTGTCGTAACATCACTATTACCATCTTTTGAAACGTTAAAATCAAACCACTATGGAAGAGCACGAGGAACAGAATGGCCTAATTCTGTTCTTAATGCATGGTTTTGTACAAAGGTATCCTGGTTTCAGTTTGTAGATCAAGGGGGCTACTCCAAGTATTCTGATCAATATTTTAATGTTTATGCTTCACTTCATATTACCAAAACAAGTTGTCTGGTCAACGTCACATAGGTTTTGTATTGCAGGAGCTTGCTGTATGAAAAAAACTGCCACATGTACCACATTATTTTAATAGTTGGCTTTGTTGAAATGTGAAGTCTACCACATAAAATAGAAACTCAGGAAGTATTCATCAGGCCAGTATTTTGTACATTCGGCACTGTATCTCGGTATACCAGACTATTTTTTTCTTTGAATGTGAATGAGCACAGCTTGTGGAAAGTAAGGAGAATTTCTTTAGCCAGCAGGTTGTGAATCTGTGGAAATCAGTGCCATAGATAGCTGTGGAGGCCAGATCATTGGGTATATTTAAAGTGGAGGTTGATAGGTTCTTGTTTAGTAAGGGCATCTAAGGTTACAGGGAGAAGGCCGAAGAATGGGATTGAGAGGGATAATAAATTGGCCATGGTGGAATTTCAGAACGGATTTGATGGGCCAAATGGCTTAATTCTGCTTATATTTCTTATGGTCTTATGGTCGAAGGTGGTATCTTAATGTGCAGACATGTATAGGAGTGGTGACAGTTATCAGTGGGATTTTTTAGAGCATGAAAAAAATAACAACCTACTTGCAGTGTATTTGTCATTATTTTTAATACAACTTTTTGTGACCCCCCCATACTTAAGCAAGGGGAAGAATTATCCTTGCATCAACCCATAAATCTCCTTAGGAATGTTGTATATTACAATGAGATCTCCTCTTCTTCTTTCTGCTTCAGCAAGGTCTCCTCTTGTTTTTCCCTAATTCTGGAGAATATTGACCCATCTGCTTCTTCTTATTGCATAGGCAAATTGCCATGAATCAAAATTGTCCCCTTTCTTTGGACTCCCTCAATCTTAGTGTTTCTTTCTTAAGGTTCACAGACTAGACTAGTACTATGGAGAAAAGTAAAAGTGGCAGGCTGACAAATCCAGGGCAAGCATTAAAAAGGGCCACTTTTCAGCATAATTGTATAAGGGCTAAGAGAGTTGTAAAAGAGCGCCTGAAGGCTTTGTGTGTCAATGCAAGGAGCATTCGTAATAAGGTGGATGAATTGAAAGTGCAGATTGTTATTAATGATTATGATATAGTTGGGATCACAGAGACATGGCTCCAGGGTGACCAGGGATGAGAGCTCAACGTTCAGGGATATTCAATATTCAGGAGGGATAGACATGAAGGAAGGGGAGGTGGGGTGGTGTTGCTGGTCAAAGAAGAGATTAACACAATAGAGAGGAAGGACATAAGCCGGGAAGATGTGGAATCGATATTGGTAGAGCTGCGTAACACTAAGGGGCAGAAGACGCTGGTGGGAGTTGAGTACAGGCCACCTAACAGTAGTAGTGAGGTCAGAGATGGTATTAAACAGGAAATTAGAAATGTGTGCAATAAAGGAACAGCAGTTATAATGGGTGACTTCAATCTACATGTAGATTGGGTGAACCAAATTGGTAAAGGTGCTGAGGAAGAGGATTTCTTGGAATGTATGCGGGATGGTTTTTTGAACCAACATGTGGAGGAACCGACTAGAGAGCAGGCTATTCTAGACTGGGTTTTGAGCAATGAGGAAGGGTTAATTAGCAATCTTGTCGTGAGAGGCCCCTTGGGTAAGAGTGACCATAATATGGTGGAATTCTTCATTAAGATGGAGAGTGACATAGTTAATTCAGAAACAAAGGTTCTGAACTTAAAGAGGGGTAACTTTGAAGGTATGAGACGTGAATTAGCTAAGATAGACTGGCAAATAACACTTAAAGGATTGACGGTGGATATGCAATGGCAAGCATTTAAAGGTTGCATGGATGAACTGCAACAAATGTTCATCCCAGTTTGGCAAAAGAATAAATCAAGGAAGGTAGTGCACCCGTGGCTGACAAGAGAAATTAGGGATAGTATCAATTCCAAAGAAGCAGCATACAAATTAGCCAGAGAAAGTGGCTCACCTGAGGACTGGGAGAAATTCAGAGTTCAGCAGAGGAGGACAAAGGGCTTAATTAGGAAGGGGAGAAAAGATTATGAGAGAAAACTGGCAGGCAACATAAAAACAGACTGTAAAAGCTTTTATAGATATGTAAAAAGGAAAAGACTGGTAAAAACAAATGTAGGTCCCCTGCAGACAGAAACAGGTGAATTGATTATGGGGAGCAAGGACATGGCAGACCAATTGAATAATTACTTTGGTTCTGTCTTCACTAAGGAGGACATAAATAATCTTCCAGAAATAGTAGGGGACAGAGGGTCCAGTGAGATGGAGGAACTGAGCGAAATACATGTTAGTAGGGAAGTGGTGTTAGGTAAATTGAAGGGATTGAAGGCATATAAATCCCCAGGGCCAGATGGTCTGCATCCCAGGGTGCTTAAGGAAGTAGCCCAAGAAATAGTGGATGCATTAGTGATAATTTTTCAAAACTCGTTAGATTCTGGACTAGTTCCTGAGGTTGGAGGGTGGCTAATGTAACTCCACTTTTTAAAAAAGGAGGGAGAGAGAAATCGGGGAATTATAGACCGGTTAGCCTAACGTCGGTGGTGGGGAAACTGCTGGAGTCAGTTATCAAGGATGTGATAACAGCACATTTGGAAAGCGGTGAAATGATCGGACAAAGTCAGCATGGATTTGTGAAAGGAAAATCATGTCTGACGAATCTCATAGAATTTTTTGAGGATGTAACTAGTAGAGTGGATAGGGGAGAACCAGTGGATGTGGTATATTTGGATTTTCAGAAGGCTTTTGACAAGGTCCCACACAGGAGATTAGTGTGCAAACTTAAAGCACACGGTATTGGGGGTAAGGTATTGGTGTGGGTGGTGAGTTGGTTAGCAGACAGGAAGCAAAGAGTGAGAATAAACGGGACCTTTTCAGAATGGCAGGCGGTGACTAGTGGGGTACCGCAAGGCTCAGTGCTGGGACCCCAGTTGTTTACAATATATATTAATGACTTAGATGAGGGAATTAAATGCAGCATCTCCAAGTTTGCGGATGACACGAAGCTGGGTGGCAGTGTTAGCTGTGCGGAGGATGCTAAGAGGATGCAGAGTGACTTGGATAGGTTGGGTGAGTGGGCAAATTCATGGCAGATGCAATTTAATGTGGATAAATGTGAAGTTATCCACTTTGGTGGCAAAAATAGGAAAACAGATTATTATCTGAATGGTGGCCGATTAGGGAAAGGGGAGGTGCAACGAGACCTGGGTGTCATTATACACCAGTCATTGAAAGTGGGCATGCAGGTACAGCAGGCGGTGAAAAAGGCGAATGGTATGCTGGCATTTATAGCGAGAGGATTTGAGTACAGGAGCAGGGAGGTACTACTGCAGTTGTACAAGGCCTTGGTGAGACCACACCTGGAGTATTGTGTGCAGTTTTGGTCCCCTAATCTGAGGAAAGACATCCTTGCCATAGAGGGAGTACAGAGAAGGTTCACCAGATTGATTCCTGGGATGGCAGGACTTTCATATGAAGAAAGACTGGATGAACTGGGCTTGTACTCGTTGGAATTTAGAAGATTGAGGGGGGATCTGATTGAAACGTATAAGATCCTAAAGGGATTGGACAGGCTAGATGCAGGAAGATTGTTCCCGATGTTGGGGAAGTCCAGAACGAGGGGTCACAGTTTGAGGATAAAGGGGAAGCCTTTTAGGACCAAGATTAGGAAAAACTTCTTCACACAGAGAGTGGTGAATCTGTGGAATTCTCTGCCACAGGAAACAGTTGAGGCCAGTTCATTGGCTATATTTAAGAGGGAGTTAGATATGGCCCTTGTGGCTACGGGGGTCAGAGGGTATGGAGGGAAGGCTGGGGCAGGGTTCTGAGTTGGATGATCAGCCATGATCATAATAAATGGCGGTGCAGGCTCGAAGGGCCGAATGGCCTACTCCTGCACCTATTTTCTATGTTTCTATGTTTCTATAATATTCTAGGTCTGATCTCAAAAGGCTTATATATAATTGCAGTAAGGTAACTTTACTCTTAGACTGGAAGTCTGTTCAAGAGGGAGCTGTGCTACATGAGGACAATCTCTGCTGTGTCGCAGAGAGCAAGCAGCAGCTGTGAAAGGAGAGACTGAACAACCAAAAGACCAAACCACTAAGCACTCCCACCCCACCACTTACTTTTGTCCACATTGCACCAGAGTGTGTGGACCCCAGATTCTCTCTACAGCCACCTGAGGACCCAGCAATAGAAAATCCCTTCAGTGAATATCATACTTAACACTACTATTACTCTTAGACTAAAATTCTCTGTAAGAACTGTCAGCATAACATCTGCCTTTCTAATTGCTTGCTCTGCCTCCATGTTAACCAGTGTATATATAATGGCCAGCTCCCTCTGTAATTTAACACTTTCATCATTTAAAGAATATGTTACAATTACTTTAACTCAGGTAGATGACTTCACACTGTTCCTGGTCTTCTGCTAAGTTGCCGCGCCCATTCTTCTGTTGGGTGGCTCCCTCCTAGTTTAACTGCAAGGCCAAACAAACCCCCAGTAAAGGATAAAGCCCAGTACAGGTACTTGTTTACACTGACACACCACCCTTGTTGTCATGACTGACAATTTGGTGCTAGGTACTCAAGTGGATAAGTCAGAGGTATACCAGGGTAGACAAAACAATAAAGTGTCTTCTTTTTCCATAACATTTTCTGATGCTCTTAACTTTCTTTAGGTTCTTTGCAGATATTGAAGAAAGCAGGGTTCCTCATGCTCCAGACAAATATCAATTATCTCATGTGTCAATGCTATCAGAAGGTACATATCATCTCTTGGTACATAAACACATAAACACGTTGTGCTGGCTGGCCATCCAACCAAGAAGCCTAGTCCAGTTACATAGTTCCAATAAGTCCTCCAATCACTGTGGAAAACTAATGTTTTCTTAACACTCTAGAAGACATTACAAACAGGAAATGCAAGTTTATGTGAACCAGATATCGTAAAGATACTGCAGATTTATTTGAGGGCTCCAGCAATTGTCACCTCAATCATTGCTGGCCTCAGCTGAAGAGTCAAGGCATAACGTATACTTCCTGGTGCATTTGGTTAGAGAAATTAAAAGGAGCACTTAACTAAAATCAGAAACAGCTTCACATTCAACAAAAGATACCCCAGATAAAAATGAATGAGGGCATCCTTATTATCTTTAATGGCATCAAAATGTTAACTGTCTTTCAGTCAATCAGTTCAGTGCACTGGAGAAATAAAATATTCCCTGTGACATCAAGGGCAATTCTAAATTGGAGCAAAACATTTTGATGAGAGGGGTAGTGTGGTGCAAATGAACAAGAATAGATGACAGATTAAATGATGTGTAGGGCTCCTGCTGATGTAAGTGAATATTGCAGTGAATGTGTTACAGAAATGATAATAGCTGTACGACTCAATGGTTCACCTAAGTCTGTAATGGAACTGAATTCATAAGCCTCTCAAACAAAGCTGTAATCTAGTGTGTCTGAAGTGCCCTATCTCAGAAGAACTCCAACATTAACTTTTCTGGACCTTGAAATAGATGGGCAGTCATCTCTGTTAAAACAGGGTAATTTTAGTAAAATACATAAACCACTTATAATTAGATTTAGAATTAATGCAGTAGAAATGTATCCTCTGTCATGTATTACCAGAAACTTGGTTAAGTATATTTCAATATTTCTCAGGAAACTCAACCTTATCCAAAAGAAAGAAACTGTCGCCTCATCATTATCTTCTGTATTAATTTCTACATCCCTGGTGCACAGTTGTTGAAGTATGCATCATCGATAAAATAGACTCAATTTACTCTCCTGGGCTCCTCTAAAATCAGCTTATTAATTTCAGACTTTTACAACCAGGCATTGTAAGAGAATGGGTATATCACTGGCTTTCCTACAGTCATTCTTTATCCTAACTTGGAAATAAGTTTCTGGTCCTCCATCCTCACCGTGTCTAAATCCTGGAGTTCCCTCAGCAACAGCATTGTGGGAGTACCTTCACAAGAGTTGCATGAAGGTAGATTAAAACTACCTTCTCAAGGACAATAAGGGAATTTAGTCCTGGCTTTACCACTGATACTCAAAAAAACGAAGAATTGATAGGTATGAGCTTTACATTTCTGAAACGGAGTTCAACCAATATATTTCTCAATGAGTCACAGAAGAAAGTTGTTTCTCTCCAGGCAAACATTTGTTGGCTATTCACAGTTGTGTTTGAATTGATTGGAGGAATATCTTGCTTGCCTACTTCAAGGTTAAGTTCAAATTTAATTATGATTCAACCATACAGGAATGCCCATGGTATAACAAAACAAAACAGTATTCCTCCAGGGCCAATCTGCAAAACACAGTCTAAGCAGTCATACACAGCACAAGGCACATATGGCATATATAAGATAGCAGTAAACATACAGCCAAGTCCCTGAGTGACCATCCGGTAGATTGGAGCATAACTGTTGTCGACAGGAACAATCCCTCAGCACTGCTAATGAATGCACGCACACAATACAGCTTGTCTTCCGCAGAGAAAACACTGGAGGGTAGCACCAATGGGAGAAGCCTGGCCCCAATCCAGCAGGGACACCGCATCACACTACCTCCAGCAACTTCCTTCTTGGTGGCTGCAATAGGTGACACCATGGCATGAGGGCTAATCCTTGCTACAACTGAAGCCGTGCCCCGCCATCAGTCTCACCAATGAACAAGTGAACCAAACTTGAAGTATACTACATTACCAATGTCCAACAGGGTCTTGCAATCACAAGAAAAACATCCAAGACAATCACTTGTTGTTAGATTGATCACCGCCTTCGTGCACCAACTCTGACGTCTTTGTGTGACAAGCAGCCACACGGCCGCACCAAGTCTAGCTCCTCCTTCTCCTTTGCTAATGAGCAACTCGCTGATGGGCAGACCTGCAGTACTTGAAGTTCCTAATATCCAGCAGTGTCTTGTGATCATAAAAAACATTTAAAAAGACAAAAACATCTTTGACTGGCCCCAGAGAGGCTGCTGTGTCCAATCACACCACCATCTTTCTGGAATAAAATAAGATCAGTAAGAAATAAAATACTATTTATTGTATTTTATGCATAATTTATTTTAAGTAGATAGAAGCCACAGTATTAGACAATATTAAGAAGGATATTACAGTTACATGATCCCAAGAGGTCTAAAGTACTCAGCTCTGCTAGTATAAGGTTACCAAAACTCTTCAGAAAATGTGATAGAATGCAACAGTCTGGGTATGTTGGCTTGTGGACTAATGTTGGGAACTCTGTGGTAATTCATCAGATATGGCTTACCTCCAGCTCCTTCCTGATCCTTATAGGACCAGTGTTTTCAGAGAGTGAGGAGCTGGAACGATTACTAAACTCCTAAATTCAAGAACAAATAGTCTCTGATACAGGGATGAATAACATAATGCATAGCCAGGAGAAAGAGGGATTGTAGCTAGCAAAGGACACAAATAGAGTTTAAGAGGAGACAATGGCGCCTAATGGCTCGGTGGTGAGTGCCGATGGTTTTTTTTGCTGTTGGGGAGGGGAGATTGT
This sequence comes from Mobula birostris, assembly GCF_030028105.1. Lineage (NCBI taxonomy): Eukaryota > Metazoa > Chordata > Chondrichthyes > Myliobatiformes > Myliobatidae > Mobula > Mobula birostris. The sequence goes on along the minus strand of NC_092374.1, from coordinate 23,201,156 downwards.
TGCTTTGCTGCTGCCTGTGCATGGGAGGGGGAGCTGGGGGGGCCTTTGGGGTTCTAACATTTAACTGTCATTCATTCTTTGGGGGCTCTTCTCTGTTTCCGTGGATGGTTGCGGAGAAAAAGTGTTTCAGGATGTATATTATATACATTTTTCTGGCATTAAATGTACCTTCAGAACCTTTGAAATGGACCTGACTAAGGACAATCTGAGAAACCAGGTCTGAGAAGGACAAGGATGCAAGAAGATACAATTTGTCTTCAGGGCAGAACAAGATCAAAAATTCCCAATATAACATCTGAATTGAAGAGTTATAGAATGAGAAGAATTTATTTTCCAATAGCCGTTGACAATCATCTAGAGCTTAAAAGAAAAAAAGCCTGATGAGGGCATAAACCAGAGCCCAGGATTACTGTCAACCCTAAAGAGGAACATATACAGTTGATGTGACATTATTTGAGTAATAATCGAGAGGGGAAATAAAGCATGTAAATTAATTTTATGCCATCAAAATAGATAGATAGATAGATAGATATACTTTATTAATCCCGAGGGAGATTTGGATTCCTTACAGCCGCACCAACCAAGAATAGAGCATAAACATAGCAATACAAAAACCACCAACAATCAAACAACAAAATGCAAACTATGCCAGATGGAAAATAAGTCCAGGACCAGTCTATTGGCTCAGGGTGTCTGACCCTCCACGGGAGGAGCTGCACGTTCGATGGCCACAGGCAGGAACGACCTCCTGTGCCGCCAAGTGTTGTATCACGGTGGAATGTGGCCGAAGTCCAACAGTAAAAAGTTCAATATCCAGTCTGCAAGCACGTTCCTCGATCGTAATATACCCCGGATTGCATGATCAGTTGTTAGCCAGAACAGTAAGCACCGAACTCTTTTACACTTACCGCTCTCAGTGCACTTCTGGTCAGTCGGAACGGTACTACCCACTGAATTGACTACTGTTTATAGGATACCTCTGAATGGTATGCACTTTTATGTTTGGGAAATAAATGAATAACTCCCTATATAGACCATAACTTCATTAGGTACCTCCAGTACATAATAAAGTAATCACTGTGTGTGTGAGAGCGTGTGTGTGTGTGTTTGTGTGTGTGTGTGTGTGTGTGTGTGTGTGTGTGTGTATGTGTGCACACGCTTTTTGCTGCTCAAGCCCATCCACTTCAAGGTTCAACATGTGGTGCATTCAGAAAAGCTCTCCTGCACACCACTGCTGTAATGATTTGTTATCTGTGTTACAGTCGCCTTCCTGTCAGCATGAACCAATCTGGCCATTCTTCTTTGACCTCCCTCATTAACAAGGCACTTATCCCACAGAACTGCCACTCACTGGATGTTTTTTTTGCACCATTCTCTGTTGTGCATGGAAATCCGAGGAGGTCAGCGTTTTCTGAGATACTCAAACCACCTCGTCTGGCACCAACAATCATTCAACAGTCAAGGTCACTTAGATCACTTTTCTTCCCCATTCTGATGTTTGGCCTGGACAACAACTGAACTTCTTTATCATTGTATGCATTTCTTAATGCATGCATTACTAAATGACAATAAAAGAGGACTGAGTGTCCTCATAATCTAATCTAATCTAATCTAAGTTTCTTGACCAGGTCTGCATGCTTTGATTGTTGCTTTTATGCATTGAGTTGCTGCCACAGGATTGGCTGAGTAGATATTAGTATTAACGAACAAATATGTACCTAATGAAGTGGCCACTGAGAGTATATACTGCTTATATGTAGGCATGATGTGTAGGATAGTCTTAACTAATGATATAATCTTTTTAAAAATGAATATTTAGTTATATATATATATATAACTGATTGGAAAATCAGGAAGAAACTTCATTCACTTCTTGAATATAACCCTTCACAGGTTTATCAATTGAAGGTGCAAAGAGAGAATTTGTTTGATTGTCCATGCAAGTGTAGCATGTTGAGCATTGCAATGCTTTCTCAATGGTGCAGTGGAATGCCAGCCTTTTGTGCGTCAAGGTTCTAAAGTAGAACCTTAATTCATTGCATCCTGACATTGAGATGAGAAGCGAACATGAACCTACAGCTCAGAACAATGTGGTGAGGCTGCAAACTGAATTCTTCAACCATGCTGAACAATATTGCAAGGTTCCTTTTTATGTAAAAAAATACCAAAACCATCCTTCCAAAGAAAAGAACTATTCCATGAAGGATTTTACAAGAATTCCTCTAGTTATATTAAAGAAACATGATAATGATCCTTACATGTATTTGCTTCAAGCAGTCAGGCTTAATGGTATTGTGGGGTCCATTGTTTTAGATTGGTGGTACAGTGCAGCAAATCTATTTCAGTACTGAACACACCGGCATTGCCTTATGTATACTATTGTTCTCTGTATCAAGCACAACATGGTCATCTCACTTTAGCACACTTTTTCATCTTTAAAGAATTGCACAGTCGGGCCCATTGTTCTTGCAATAGAGGAGGCGAATGGAATTTCACATAGAGCTTTGATTGTTGCAATGAATCTCAACATAGCAGCACTTGTCAGAACAATTGTTCCATACACAGAGAACAAATAGTATGCAAAGTCCTTGTTCCAACTGTAATGATCAATATAGTAATACTCCTTGATATCGATCGAAATACAAAGAAGAGCATCAGGAAAGCATTGTTTTATCCATGAAGACAGCTCAGCAATATTTGTTGGGACTATTTTTCATTTCACAGGCCAGCAAATTGAGCCAAAAACTTCTGTCGTTTAAACTAAAGTCATGAAACAGAGAAAGATACTGGGCTATATATGGATATTTCTACAATAGGATTAATATAAGGGGGAGCGAATGTCGACTCAGACCACCGCCCCCCCATTAATATAAGACTAAACTAATAAAGTTCCAGTGTACTTCAAAAGCAAAAAAGATTTCTGAGACTTAAACAATTTTGACACCGCTATGGGAGGCAAAAGAAGACACCTTAACCAATTCTATGGGTGTCATAGTTCTGATTATTAAAGATTGTTATATTGTGCAAGATATGCAAATTTTTAAAAATCATACTATGGAATTTAACAATAAAGAATATTTTCTCAGCAGTGGGGCATCCAAGAATTTTCTTGTAAGTCATGTTAAACAAACATTCTCTCATGGTTCACTCTCCTCTCCTATCAGATTTCTTCTTCTCCAGTCCTTTTGCTTTCCCACACTCCTGTCTTCACCTATCACCATCTAAGTTGCCCTCCTTCCCCTCTACCCAACTTTTTATTCTGGCATCTTCCCCCTTCGTTTCCAGTCCTGATGAAGTATCTCGATCTGAAATACTGACAGTTTATTCATTTTCATAAATGCTGTCTGACCTCCTAAGTTCCTTCAGCATTGTGTGTGTGTTGCTATCAGCTGTACATGCATTTTGTTGTTCTTTCATTATTGCAAGGTCCATATCATGGTGATCCTTATGAGAATATCTTCACCAAAACAAATGCAGCATTTTATGATGTCAGTGTTTTCTCAGGGGTAATAGGGCAAGTAATAAACACTGCTCTTCCTGTAAACTAGTAGGTAAAAAATTGTCCTTGCATGGGATTTAATGTGTTAGTTAATTAGGTGGGACAGTGGATGTTATGTCCCTACATATCCCCCCGGAGTACCTCAGCAATCAAGTGACATCTGTAGGGAAAAGGATTCACTGCTGTTTAAGGCTAGAATCCAAATGCAGGGTTTTGACCAGAAACGTCAACCCATTGAGTTCCTCCAGCAAACTGACCGTAAGATATAGGAGCAGCATTTGGTCCATTGACGTTGTTCCGTCATTTCATCATGGCTGATACATTTTCCGTGCCAGACCCAATATCCTGCATTCTCCCCGTATTCTTTCACACTAAGCAAGAATCTATTAACCTCTTCCTTCAATATACCCATTGATTTTGCCTCCACAGCTGCTTGTGGCAATGAATTCCACAGAATCTTGGGCTGAAGAAATTCCACTTCATCTCTTTTCTCAGAGTATACCCTTCTATATTTGAGGCTGTGTCCTCTGCTGTTAGACTCCCCCACAATGGAAAACATTCCCTCCACATCTACTCTATTGAGGCCTTTCAACATTTGCTAGGTCTCGATGAGGACACTCCTCATTCTTCTGAGCCTCAGGCCCATCAAACGCTTCTCATATAATAAGCTTTTCATTTTCATGAACCTCCTTTGAACCCTCTCCAAAGTCAGCACATCCTTTCTCAGATAAGGGGCCCAAAGCTGCTCACAATACTTCAAGTGATGTCTCGCCAGTGCTTTATAAAGCCTGAACAGCACATCCTTGCTGTTATATTCTAGTCCTCTCTAAATGTATGCTCCCATCCAATTTGCCTTCCTCACCACTGATTCAACCTGCAATTTAAACTTTAGAGAATCCTGCACAATAAATCCCAAGTCCCTTTGCACCTCAGATTTTTGAAATTTCTATCCATTTAGAAAATTATTTTCCCTTTTATTTCTTCTACCAAAGTGCATGCCCATACACTTCCTGGCACTGTATTCTATCTGCCAATTCTTTGCCCATTCCCCTAACCTCCCTAAGTCTTTCTGTTGCCTCTTTACATCCTCAAAACTAACTGCCCCTCCACCTATCTTTACATCATCTGCAAACGTAACCACAAAGCCATCAATTCCAAGTCATTGACATATAATGTAAAAGAAGCAGTCCCAACATAGACCCCTGTGGAACACCAATAGTCACTGTCAGCCTACCAGAAAAAGCTCCCTTTATTCCCACTGTTTGCCTTTTGCCAATCAGGAAATGCATTATCCATGCTGGTATCTTTTCTGTAATACCATGAGTTCTTAACTTGTTAAGCAGCCTCATATACAGCACCTTGTCAAAGAACTGTAAATGCAAGTACACAACGTCCATGGATTCTCCTTTGTTATTCCTGCTTCTTACTTCCTCGAAGAATTCCAACAGATTTGTCAGATAAGATTTTCCCTAAAGGAAACTATGCTGACTATGGCCTATTTTATCACGTGCTTCCAAGTATTCCAAAACCACATCCTTAATAGTCGACTCCAACATCTTCCCAACCACCGAGGTCAGACTTAATTGGCCTATAATTTCTTTTCTTCTGGCTCTCTCCCTTCTTGAAGAGTGGAACTCCATTTGCAATTTTCCATTCATCCAAAACCATATCAGTTATCTACTCTTGACTCTCTTTTACAGTTTATGTATCTGAAGAAACTTTTTTGTATCCTCTTTAATATCATTGGCTAGCTTAACTTTGTATTCCATCTTTTCTTTCTTTATCACTCTTTAGCTGTCTTCTGTTGTTTTTTTTTTTAAAAAACTTCCAGTCCTCTAACTTTCCACTATTTTTGGTCTATTCTGTATGTTCTCTTTTGTTTTTATATTGCCTTTGACTTCTCTTATCGGCCACTGTTGTTGATCTGGATTCCAGCATCTGAAGTTTTTCTGACTTGAATCACAATCAAATGCAGAATGAAACTGTCTATATTAAAACACTCACAGAAAATTGAGCTCATTTTTTAAATAGAATTTAGATAACTGGATTAAAGCATTTAACCAAACTGCTTTGTGTAGATGCTAGTGTTCCACCTAAAATTACGACCACCCTATCTTAAACAATTCTAACTTTAGCATTTTCTTCACTCTTATTCCTCACCTGTTCTTACTGAAAAAAAACAATTGCACTGTTTGTCTCTTAGCTCACCCTGACACTCAGTTGTATTCTCCAATCAGACAATCTCTTGAGAAAGATGTTGCTCATGAATTGCTGATTTTACTGATGTCCAGGTCCCTAAGGTTGTCATAGCCTGGGGTAGTAGTGAAGATAAGCTCCCACTACCTATAAAGTGCTCCAAATGGCGTGCAACTCTAACAGCCTCTGACAACCAAGTTCAACTCTTGGTCTTAACGTGTGACTTTACTACTAGGCTCAGCGGAAGTATTTCTACTGACAAGAGAAGGGGCAAAAGCGGACCACTGGTGCCTCAAATCCAGTTGCTTTGGGCAGGTGGGGCTCATAAGCCTTGGACGGCAGCCCACCTGGGAAAAGGAAAACTCTGATTTTAAACCTCTGCTGCCTTGCAGCCATACCCACCCATGGGAAAGGCTTTGGGAGTAAACCCTGAAGAAGAAATCTGGAGCCATGGTCTCTAAAGCAGTTCGATATTGTTTACAACTTCACTCTGGAGACCTCTGCGACGACACTGGTGCCAAGCTGTATTGGCGCTTGCCTTTCCCTTGGACTACATCAGTGACGTGGAGAGCGGGAACCTGCTGCATAGGCAACAGCTGGTTCTTCAAATCTTTCCACCTAGACTTGCACTTTGGAGAGGACACAGTCCACAAGAGGTGCAAACCCATGATCCCCTTGGATCGACAGCTGCCTACTACTTGATGCCCAGTAATTTTAGAATTGTATGTACAGTTAAAGTGCCAAAATTACTTACACAAATGTTGATTAGCAATAAGCAAACTGATCCTTTGAGAAATGTCTTTTCACATCGATTGCCATTACCATTCACCATAACTTGGTTTTCTGCCACCTGATATCTATTCTGATATATGGTTTTTGACCAAATATTCTGTTTTTAATCATAAGTCTTTTCTATTCAGCATAATCAAAAACAATCTGGAATTACATTTGTGAGATCCCCATGTTTCATCCATTCAGGCCAAGAAGATTCTCCCTGACAGAATTCACAAAGCACAGTCCAAAAATCACCCTTACAGAGTTTGTGTGGAGAAGAAAAAGAAGTAAATGCAAAGCACTAAAGGAATGACAAATTCTGCCAAATTTTGTATTTGTTACTTCCATTTCTTGAAACAATGCACAAGAAATGTGACAGGTTTTCTTAAGTGTGATGGGCATTTTTTTGTACTGAGTTATATCATTAAACTGTTGGACATGCATTTTATATGCATTTAAATATGTGTATCTCCATTCAAGCTGAATACTGGAAAGTACTAAGTGGAGAAAAAAAGGCATCACCCACCTTTACCCTCCCATGTCCCAAATAGCTCCATCTTCCTTCTTTTTTGTCCTCTCTCCTTATCTGTCCCTACATATAAGCATTACTTTCCAGAATTCAATTTGTCTTTACAACATCTGCAGTCACTTTGTCTCCAAATAAGCTGCTGGATACTAAGGAGATTTTCTTTAGAAATTGACAAGGCAATCTCTTAAGTGGTCCCCCTACCATGAACCAGCAACTGCAGTGGCATCATTACTGTAGAAAGAAAAACATCTCATAGGAATACATTTCCACTTAGAACATGGGATTCAATGGGAAATACAATTTCACTTCATGGAAAATCATGGTTTTCCAGAATGCAACTCTTCAAAATACGAGAGGCACTTGTTGGTTCGGTTGCATTTCTTTGTCTATGCTGTTCGATACTTCAATAAGAAATTCAATAGAATTGTTTCTATGTCAATAGAAAATTATCTCTGACATTTTTGAGTGAGGATTTCATTAATTTTCCTGCTACTGATATCACAATAATTGCTCTATAAATCTCCACAATTGTGCTGGCTTTCTCAAAGTGTACAAGAAGAAAAATCACCATCAGCAAGACTTCCAGCACAACTGAGCTTTCACTGTCTCCTTACTAGTTTCTTCTTTTGTGAATGGATGCATTCCAGGAGTTTTCAGTGCTTTGGTTATGAATTATCTCGCTTTTTCTATAACGATGGGTTTTTAATCTTCTTGATCTTATCTACTACTGTCATGCTTTCTTTTTTAATCATCTTAAATCAAGTAACAGTTTAATTGTTCTGCCATCTCATTGCCACAATCTGTGAGTTTATCTTATATAGCCCGAAGTGGCCTTTTCCTTTTATTGTTTGTCTTTTTGGAGTACACTTTACTATTTTTATAATCCTGACCCAGTTATGTAAATTGCAGACAAGATCCAGCACTTTGTGCCATGAACTACATAACAAAGAAATCCTGAACACACTACACAATATGAATTATCTTTCAAGTTGTTCTTATATTGATTTGACATTTTATTTTGCATTAAAATTTCTTTTTTTTTAATTTTATTTTTATTTGGATAAGGAATTCACAAATATCATGTACTTTTTTCACACATATAACCTTTTCCATTTTTTTATATGTATAAAACTACAATTATTTATACATTCTTAAGTACACATTGAGATGATATAAAAGGAAAATAAACATTTAAATAGATAATTATGTACTGTGGTAAATCTAACCTATTAGGCTAAGTAATGGAATTAGTTGTTAAGAAAAATGGTAATAATAGTTTCCATATAACCCTTCTGGACCATTTCCACTGGTCCAAAATGTTGTATATAAGCCTATGTATCAACCATTGTAGGTGTTTATATCCTAATTTGTTCATGCTTGCTCCTGCCTGCAGACATAATTATCCAATCCCTATGTACTTATTTATTATTTTTTTCATTTTTTTATCCCTTTCCCAAATCTTTCCCTTTACTTGTGTTAATTCTCTATTTCCCAAAAGAAAACAAAAAAAAACAAACATTTAGACTAGGGGTGCTTACGTTAGCAATATTACTGTGTTGATGAGAAGAGCAGTATAAATCATTAGGAGAGTCATCTAAAGTCTGCTTGCATTGGGGTTATATATACAATCCATTTATTCCAGATTTGATAAAATTTTTCTTTTTGAGTTCCCAGGGAGTAAGTCAACTTTTCCATTTTAAATATTTCCAAGATAATTTCGTACCAATCTTCTAATGTAGGTGGTATTGGATTTAGCCATTTTCTAGTGATTGATTTCTTACTTGCTGCTAAGAGGGCCTGCAGCAACTTTATATCTTCCTTCTGTTCAAGAAACAATACATGCCCCAAATAAAGCGTCTCAAAGTTCAGAAGTATCTGGGACCTAAGTACCTTAACTAATGTTCTATGAATACCTTCCCAAAATAGACTTAATTTAGGGCAATCCCAAAAAATATGAAAATAATTTGCCTCCTTGGAGCCGCACCTTCTCCAACACATCACATTTGTATCTTTATATTTTTCCTGATATGGGGTCTTGAAGTATCTTATAATGTTTTTCCAACAATGTTCTCTCCAAGTCAAAGAATTAGTCGAGGACCATTGAAAGCTGCAGATTTTCTCCCAAGCCTCCTCTGAAAGTACCAACCCCGCTTCTTTCTCCCACTTCTCTTTAATATACAGTGTATTTACATTTTTAGCATGGGAGAGTGCATTATATAATCGAGAAGCTGATTTACTAGGTATTGAACTGCAAGCCGAATTCAGAATCTTGAAAAATTCTAATTCTACTGTTGATAGGTCTGTATATCTACAACTCTGGTTAACATAGTTTCGTACTTGAAGGTACCTAAAAAAGTCATTATGTTCTAGGCCATGTTTGTCCTGCAGGATTTGGAAACTTTGTAAGTTTTATCTATAAATGAGAGGTAGGCTGTAAGACCTTTCTTTATCCATAGCTCAAATCTTTTATCTCCTCTGTTGGGAAGGAATTCGGTATCATATGCACACCATCTAAAGAGTTTTAACATGTTATTAATTCCACATGAATTAACCACCTTCTGCCATACTTTTAATATAAGATTTATCCAAGCATTTTTAAATTTTTCCAACTGGGCCATCAATCCTTTGTCAGCTATTGAGGCCTGAAGAGGAAAACTGTCAACTAATCCAAATTCTATTTCCTTCCATCTAGCCTTATATTCCCTATTCCACCAATATAACAGAGGGGTTATCTGTGAGACATAAAAATAATTTCTCAGGCAAGGAAGAACCATACCTCCTCCTTCCTTCCCTAACTGTAAGGTGTTATATCGAATTCTAGGTTTCTTTCCTTGCCAAATGAAGCGGGAAATCCATTTGTCCCATTCCCTGAATTGATTATCATCCACCTCCACTGGTAAAGTACGGAAAAGATACAATAACCGAGGAAGAATATTCATTTTTATAGTATTTATCCTTGAATTTAAACTTAAAAAGGGGATAAGATTCCATCTATGCATATCTGCTTTTATCTCTGAGATTAATGGCCCATAATTTACCTGTGACAGTGTTGAAAGATCCTTCAGCAGGGTTATTCCTAAATATTTTAATGATTTAGCTTCCCACTTAAGATCATATGTATCCTGCAATTTTTTGGATGGTGCATAATTTAGGGACATAACCTGCGTTTTCTTTACATTTATTTTATAACTTGATATTTTCCCAAAGTCATCCAACAGTGTAAACAATCCTATAAATGATTTTTCTGGTTCACTCAGATAGACCAAAACATCATCTGCGAATAACGCCACTTTCTGTTCAATCCCTGCCACCTTGATACCTTTTACGATTTCGCTCTGTCTTATTAGTTGGGCAAGCGGTTCAATATATAGCGCAAAAAGGAGAAGAGAAATTGGGCATCCCTGTCTAGTGGCTCTCTCTAAGATGAAGGAGTCAGAGAGGTCCTCATTTATCTTAATTCGGGCTGTAGGGCTGTCATATAGAGTCTGAATTACTTTAATAAACTTTTCTTGAAAGCCGAATCTTCCTAACACTCTGTATAGGAATGCCCAACTAACCGAATCAAAAGCTTTCTCAGCGTCCAATTCTACTACCATTGTCTCTGTCTCGTTCTTATTAACCTGTTCTAATATGTGCAGAGTTCTCCTTATGTTGTCCTGTGTTTGTCTTTGTTGGATAAATCCAGTCTGGTCTAAGTGGATTAGGCCAGGTAAAAGCTTTTCCAATCTGCGCACTAATATAGATGTAAATAGTTTGTAATCTAAGTTAAGAACACTAATTGGCTGATAATTACCACATTCTAGTTTATCTTTACCCTCTTTAGGAATAACTGAAATAATCGCTTCTCTCCAGGAAGGTGGAGTTTCTCCTCTCTGCAAGATCCAATTAAAGGTGTTAAGTAGTAACTGTGTCTTCAGGGACTTGTACCACTCTGAGGTAAACCCATCAGAACCCGGGGACTTTCCAGCCTTTAACCTAGAGATGGCCACGTTCAGTTCTTTGACAGTTACTGGTTCTAATAAACTTTCATTTTGTAAATCTGTAAGTTTAGGTAGATCTAAAAAATTCAATACACTGTCTATATAGGGCTCATTGGGGGCCCGGGGTTGGGAGTACAGCTCTCGATAATATGTTTCAAAACTCTCTTGAATTTTCCCTATTGTACTCTCCACAAGCTTTGTCTTTAGATTCTTTATTTTATGAATTGTATTGTCTGCTTGTTGTTTATAATGCTAATGATTATTATTTCATATTGTAGGTCAATCTCAGAGTTATTTCTTTACCTCTCTTTCATTATTAGTAATCAGAGTCAGCATTATTGATCCCTTCTTATCATCTACCCCAAACTAAAGAAATCCTTCTATTTTATTCCCCAACATGTCTCTTCTTTACAAAGCTGATATGCATATCAATATATATATATATTCTCTTTTAATCGCCAATCCAGGATGCTGCCTGAATTAAAGGGTATGAGCTATAAACAGAGGTTGGACAAATTTGAGTTGTTTTCACTGGTGTGGCTGAGGGGACACCCAGTACTATTTTAAAATACTATGACAGACATGAATAGAGCAGACAGGTGTTATCTTTTCTTTTTCCCTGTGTTGAAATATCTAATTCTAGAGGTCATGTTTTTAAGGAGAGAGGGAGTAAATTCAATGGTGAGTGCAGGGCAGGTTTCGTCACACAGAGTGGTGGGTGTATGGAATGCATTGCCAGGGGTAGTGGGGCAGATATGAGAGAGATGCTTAAGACTCTCTGAATGTGCAGAGAATGCAGGGTTATGGACATTGCATAGGCTGAAGGGATTAGTTTAGTTAGGTATTTAATTAATAGTTTAATTAGTTTAGCACAACATTGTGGGTTCAAGAGCCTGGTCCTGTGCTGTAATATTGAAAGCTCTATTTTTTATTTATGTTAAATACTGTAACAGTTAATCACACACTGTTCTTGACATTGCCTTATTTCAGACATCCCCGCTAGACCTCGCTGTTTAACATCAATGAGGCAAATTCAACGGTACATAATTGATTCAATGAAAGTTTGCCAGTAATCATTGCTCTTCTCAAATTTCCTGAAAAATTAGAGCTTTTTTTTCAAATTTGACTAAAGTTTGAATTAATTTGATATTACTTCTGGGTTATGAGGCAAAGTAATTTAGTTTACAATAACATGCATCAAATTTGATAAATGTTTCTTCAAGGAAGTAAGTCACATGCTGAATCTAATTTCAATGAAGTGTCTGGCATGGTGTGGGGAGTCCGTCAATTCACGTACTGCATCCAATTAAGCAAAGGGACAAGTGTGCGAAACTCCATGTGAATTGATATTGTCAGAATATTGCACAATGTGACTCTTCATCATGTATGGTCTTTGCAGATTCATTCTGCAATGTTTAACAAAAGAGGAAGAGATTTTATTTGCATAACACAGGCATAATAACCTGAGCTAAAATGATTTAAGTATAAAAAGCTTAGCTAAATATTGGGCAAGACATCAGAGTTGAACATCGGCTGTCTAATTAGTCTATTAAGTCATTCAACAGATCAGAACTGATTTATTTGTAGTTACTCTGTGTATATCCTTACTCCAATCATAGACTGTTGACCTCCAACTTTGAGCCTATGATCCTTCGTGCTAGGCTGTCTAGGCAGGAGAAACAAACTCCCAGTGTCTAAACTTTCACTCTGGCCCTGCATCATATACACAAAGTTACCAATTTACTAAGTACACCTATATACACACTCATTAATGCAAATATCTAATTAGCCGAACATGTGGCAGCAACTGAATGCATAAAAAGCATGCAGGCATGGTCAAGAGGTTCAGTTGTTATTCAGGCCAAACATCAGAATGGAGAAAGAATGTGATCTAAATAACTTTTTGGTGCCAGATGGGGTGGAATGAGTACCTCAGTGTTGCATACCCCGTGGGTATCTTGTGACTGTCTTATGAGCATGAGGTAATGGTCTTGCGGAGGTCACGTGATTTAATTTTCCCGTCAGTGTGAGGTTACATCATGACCTGTTCTCAACCGGTATAAAGGAGATCCCTGGTGTGACGCAGATAGTTTTTTTTTCAGTTTAGTTTTGTGCTAGTTTGTCAGTTACTCCATTATGCCGCGTATTTGTTATGACGCAGTTTCATTTTAAAATGGAGTTTTCCTTTCTACTTTAAGGTGCAAAGATTGGTACTGGCAGTTTCGCCAATTGCTGCCAGGTTTGTGTGTTGCATCTATAGTTTTCCCTTTTCAGTAGTATTGGAGAGTGAAGACTTTATTAAAGGACAGGAACCTGAAGGATCGGAATAAAGTTGGAGTCATTCGGCGGCTTTATAAAACATCGAACTTATTGAGGATTCATTCATAATATAGTGACCTGTATCTGAGATAACTCCTGCAAGAGTGGGGAAGTTGTGCAGTGTTCACTCGCCAGGAAAAGGTCAGTTCCTTTAAGCCGTTTTATTTCCTTCGTTGTGAATCCTTTGGAGAATCAGCAGTAACGTCATGTCTTCGAAGAAATCCGTTTCTAGAGAAGTCTCTCCTTATTGGCTGTGTAAATCACTTGGACTTTTGAATTTACCATTTTAAGATTGGGTTCGAATTTACCACTTTAAAAACCGTTTTCGCATTTACCCTTTTAAGAACTGTTCCAGAGTTGCTGTATAGCAGTTAACTTCCGGTTATGTTAGCCGCTTGAATACTTTTCACTATTTGTTGAGCAGAGTTTAATAAATGCTTGTTTGTTTTTTATGAAACCTGCCTCAATTGATAATTCATTGTTGCTGATCACGTGACATCAGAAACTGCTGACATTCTGGGATTTTCACGCACAATAGTCTCTGGAGTTTACAGAGAATGGAGTGAAAAACAAACAAAAAATACCATGAGGGGCAGTTTAGTGGAAGAAAGTGCTATGTTAATGAGAGCGGTCAGGGAGAATGGCCAGACTGGTTCAAGCTGACAGGAAATAACAGTAACTCAAATAACCAAAAGTTTTGTATTGAACAGCATCTCCCAATGCACAACACATCAAACTTTGAAGTTGATGGATTAGTGCAGCAGAAGACCATGATCATACCCACAATGGCCACATTATTAGGTACAGGAAGTATAAAGTGTCTACAGTGTATATTGCAATAAGATCACATCTCGTTGGAAGTGAATATTCTTAAGTGGGATCAGCATAATAATGAGAAGAGTACAAGTCCTGATGCCAAACTTCACTGAATAAATCATGTTAGTATAAATAAAAATGAAATTGAAAGATTTCCATAGGGTTTAGTTGACTTAATGTGAATTCTGGGCAAGGAGAATAGAACAACATTTAATGAGCTATCATCAGGAAATCCTCCACTCATTCTCACATGACTTAGCCTACAAAATCAGATGCCAAGGTGAATACTACAGGGAAAAGAGCTTCATCAAATTCAATCAAAGCAGCAATCTCCAAGTCAGATGCAATTATGCTCAAATTGGACGGCAAACAGGTCAGACCGCATTTTAGAATAATGACCTGTTCTTGTTATCAAAAAGACCTGAACATTAAAGGTGAAGTCTTGGACATGAAAGTCCTGGAAGCTTTCATCTTAGGCACTGTCTCCAGATGGAGGATGACTTGCTTCTAGTTCTGTGATGTGGTTAATATGGCCACAGTGGAAATTGCAAACCCTTCAGCTAACGTGGCAGGAGGAGGCTTTCATTAGTTTATGAGGTAGTGCACTCCTTCCACCACTCATGAAGGGCTTCTATATCTTCCTGATGAATGGCCTTGAGGTTCTCAATCCCAACCTGAATGCACCTTCCACAAACAAAACTCTGAAGATGCTGGAAATCCAAGCAACACACACAAAATGTTGGAGAAACTCAGCAGGCCAGGCAGCATCTATGGAAAAGAGTACAGTTGACGTTCCAAGCTGAGACCCTTCATCAGGACTGGAAAAAATGATGAAGAGTCAAAGTAAGAAAGTGCAGGGAGAGGAGAAAAAATGGCAAGGTGATAGGTGAAATTGGGGAGGGGTGGGGAAGTGAAGTAAAGAGATGGAAAGTTACAGGTGAAAAAGAAACAGGGCTACAGAAGGGGGCATCTGATAGGAGAGGACAGAAGGCCTTGAGAAAAGGAAAAGTGGGAAAGCACTGGGGGAGTTGATAGACAGGTAAGGAGATAAGATGAGAGAGGGAAATGGGAATGGGGAATGTTGAAGGACGGTGGGGAAGCATTACCGGAAGTTTGAGAAATCGATGTTCAGGTTGGAGGCTACCCAGACGGAATATAAAGTGTTGCTCCTTCAACCTGAGCGTGGCCTCATCTCGACAGTAAAGGATGTCATGGACTGATAGGTCAGAATGGGAATGGTAAGTGAAATTAAAATGACTGGCCACTAGGAGATCCCACTTTTTCTGGCAGACGGAGCATAGATGTTGGGCAAAATGATCTCACGATCTGCACCAGGTCTCACTGAGGCCACACCGGGAGCACTGAATGCAGTAGACGACCACGACAGACTCACGAGTGAAGTGTTGCCTTACCTGGAAAGTCTGTTTGGGCCCCTGAATGCTAGTGAAGGAGGAGGTGCAGGGGCAGGTGTAGCACTTGGTCTGCTTGCACGGTTAAGAGTCAGGAAGGAGATCAGTGGAGAGGGATGAATGGGTAAAGGATTCGTGTAGGGAGTGATCCCTGTGGAAAGCAGAACATGGGGAGAGGGAAAGATGTGCTTGGTGGGTGGGATCCTGTTGGAGATGGTGGAAGTTACAGAGAATTATGTGCTGGATGCAGCGGCTGGTGGGTTGGTAGGTGAGGACAAGAGGTGCTCTATCCCTGGTGGTATGACAGGAGGATGGGATGAGGGCAGACGTGTACAAAATGGAAGAGATGTGGTTGAGGGCAGCGTTGATGGTGGAGGAAGGGAAGCTCCTTTCTTTGAAGAAGGAGGACATCGCCTTAGTTCTGGATTGAAAAGCCTCATCCTGACAGCCAATGTGGCGGAGGCGGAGGAATTGAGAGAAAGGGATGGCATTTTTACAAGTAACAGGGTGGGAAGATGTGTAGTCAAAGTAGTTGTGAGACTCAGTGAGTGTATAATAGACATCAGCAGGTAAGCTGTCTCCAGGAGACAGAGACAGAGAGATCGAGAAAGGGGAGGGAGGTGTCAGAAATGGACCAGGTAAATTTGAAGGCAGGGTGAAAGTTGGAGACAAAGTTGATGAAGTCAATGCACTCTGCATGGGTGCAAGAATCAGCACCAATGCAGTCATCAATGTTAGTGAAGAAAAAGTTGGGGAGTGATACCGGCATAGGCTTGAAACATAGACTATTCCACGTTGCTGACAGAATGCTCCTTCACAACTTTGAATGGTTATGGGCCAAATGTTCCAGGAATCAATGGAATTGTTGCATCTCTTCATGGAAACTTTGAGTACTAACATCAATCCTCCCTTCTGTCCACCTGTTAAAGTCCTCCCATTGCAGAGCTGGGAGTAAAGTCTCTCCTTTGGGAGATCAGCATGCAAATAACATGGCCATCACAAAGTAGCAGAGTGAGAGTGATTAGGTCCTCGGTGCTGGGAAGGTCGGGCTTTGAGAGGACACAAACATGTTTTATTTAACCTTGCAGTGTATTTTGTAGGATTTTACAATTGTAGCATTATCCCAGTGCTTTGAGATGCCTGCTATAGGAACTTCAGGCCTGAGAAGCACATTCCTAGGTCAAAAAGCTAATCATTATCATGGGTCTTTATTTTGAGTCTTGTAGTGCTGGCATGGATGCTATGTAGCCTCCTTCCTGATGGGACTGCGATAAACAGTCCATTAGCAGGGTGGGTTTCATGATGTTGTCGGATATTTTCCAGTAGCTTTCTGTAAATAAGTCCTTGATAGTGTGTAGGCTGGTGTCAGTGATGCCTTGGATAGTTTTGACCACCTGTTGTAGAGCCTTCCTATTTGCCACAGGGCAGCTTCTGTACCAAGCAGCGATGCAGCTTGTTAGGATGCTTTCTGCTGCACATCAATAGAATGACGCAAGTATGGATGTGCAAAGTCCAGCTCTCTTCAGCCTCTTCAGAAAGCAAAGATGTTGGATATCTGTCTTGACTGTGTATAGGATGTGTTCTGGGACCATGAGAGATTGTGTATGATGTGCACATTCAGGAGTTTGAAACCGCTTGCACTGTAAAGGGGTTGTGAGTGGCGTGAGATCTCCTGAAGTTGATAACTGTTAGGGTAAGTTTTTTGGGTAGATATTCGTTTACACTTAAATGGCTTTGGCCACCGGACTTCTACTTGACAAAGTACTGTGGATTGCATCCACAACAATGCGCTTCCTAAAAAGGTGTGAACACCAGATGCTTCTGGTGCTGTAGTTTGACCAGATGCTGTAGTTTCGAAGACAGTATTATCTATACTTTATAAATATTAATTTCTTCTATGTTAGCATGTAAAATGCCAAATAAATGTATTGTGGATTTAACTTGCATTCCCAAAGGCTGTGAGTACCAACCCAGACATGTTGGCGTCGGAAGCAAAGGATGAAGTCCGAAGGTGTAATGTTTTGTATATAGCTTCAAAAAGAAGCATTGTCTATGCATTGTCTATAACTTTTTAAGTAGCGATTGCCTTTGTGTTTAGCATATAAATATCGAGCCCACGTTGGGCTAGCAGACCTTTCTACCAAAAGCGTCTCCATCTGTACGATGCCTGCTGTACCTTGTTCTGTCGAATAAAGAAGCTGCTTTGTATCTACCAGTGACTCTGTTTCTCCAGTGATTTCAGCCATGCTACAACAATAACCATCTCCTTTGTCTTGCTGACAAAAATGATATTTGCCTGGCACCAGGCCTTGAGCTCTTCCACCTCCCCTCTCTAGGGCGTCTCATTGTTGCTGGTAATGAGACCTACCACACTTGTGTAGTTGGCGAATTTGACATTGTGGTTGCTCAGGTGTTTGGCCGTGCAGTCATGGATGAGCAGAGTGTATAGCAATGGGCTTAGCACACAGCCCTGGGGGGGCACGTACGTTGAGGATGATGGGGAGGGAGAAACATCTGTGCATCCTGACTATCTGATGTCTGTCCAAGGCACATCCAAAACATTCAAATAACAAAATCCCTTGAAGTTATTTAAAACTGCTTGATTGACAGCTGAGTCTAATTTTTTTTTACTCATTTTCATTCTGGCTACATTTTGTAGCTTTTACTTATTGTAACATTATTTTAACTCATTCTCATTGTGCTAATGGTGGAGTCGTTGGAAAGCAAGGAAAGAAAGAAAGCAAGTTTTCTCAGGGTTGTGGTGGAGGCATTTAGGTTAAAAACATGACAGATGCTGGAGATTTGAATTACAAACAGAAGATATTCAGAAAGTGTTCAGCAGGTCAAGCAAAATCTGCGGCAAGACATTTAATATTAAGGACTGTTGATTAGATTTCGAAATATCAAAGTTCAAAGTAAATTTATTATTAAAGTAGATATATGTCATCATATACAACCCTGAGGTTAATTTTCTTGCAGGCATACTCAATAAATCCATAATAGAATAATAACCATAATGTAATCAATGAAAGACCGCAGCAACTTGGGCATTCAACCAGTGTGCAAAAGACAGCAAACCGTGCAAATGCAAAAAGAAAGAAAGAATAATAATAAATAAATAAATAATAAATATTGAGAATATGAGAAAACAAGCATGCTTTAAGTTGCAGGGAGATGGAGAGGTAGAGAAAACAGAATGTATCTACATTAAAGTATGGAACAAAGTTGGCAAAGTAACAATTACCTTTAGAACTGGCAATTAGAGACAGAAACAAGAATAGGAAATGTCAGCAGCTGCCTGACTGTGGTTTTGGCGGTCTTTCTCACCACCGATTTTGCTATTGGCATGGAGTGGATAAACCAAACACTACACCCACTAACTGCAGTATCCGTGTCTTTGTCAGATCGATGTGAGTAGATGTGAGTAAAAACCACACAACTTGCAGTGCATGGTTGGTAGCCTAGTGCAGTGGTCCCCAATTTAGCAATATAGTGCAGCATCTGTTACCGGGCCGCGCGGAAATGATATGATTTGGTGATATGAAACGATATGAGTCAGCTGCGCCTTTCCTCATTCCCTGTCACGCACTGTTGAACTTGAACACCTCCCCCCCACCCCCCATTGGCCAGTTCGCAAGAATATCGTCAATATTAAACCGGTCCGCGGTGCGCAAAAGGTTGGGGACCTCTGGCCTAGTGGACAGTGTTACACTTTACTGCACCAGTGACCTTCAATCAAGATTCAATTACTACCACTGTCTGTAAGGAGTTTGTACGTTCTTCCCTTGAGTTTCCTCTGGGTGCGCTGATTTCGTCCAACATTCCAAGATGTACAATTAGTAAGTTGTGGGGATGCTATGTTGGCACTGGAAGGATGGCAATACATGCGGCCTGCCCCCTGCACAAGCCTTGAGATGTGTTAGTTGTTAATGCAAATGGCACATTACACTGCATGTTCTGATGCACATGCAACAAAGCTAATCTTCAAAAAGACCATATTTATCCAATCTTTAAATAACAAAATAGTCTGTTCTCAAATAACATTGCTTGAAGGCACAGTAAAAATTTCCTTAAACACACAAGTTTCTGCAGAAGCGGGAAATCCAGAGCAACATATGCAAAATGTTGGAGGAACTCAGTTGGTCAGGCAGCATCTATGGGAATGAATAAATAGTCAATATTTTGGACCAAGACCCTTCGTCAGGACTGGAAAGAAAGGGGGAAGAAGCCAGAGTAAGAAGGTTGGTGGGAGGGGGTTGAAGTAAGAAGCTGGGAGGTAAAGGTGTGGAGAAGAAAGAATCTGACAGGAGAGGAGAGAGAAACATGGGAAAAGTGGAAGGAAGACGGGGACCGGGGGAGGTAATCAGCAGGGGAGAAGAGAAAAGAGGTGGTGGTGGGGGGAAAAAGTGGAGAGTTGAAGACGAGGGAAAGGGGAAAGAGAAAATTACCAGAATTGGGATAAATCGATGTTCATGCCATTTGGTTGGAGGATTCATAGGGAGAATATGAGGTGTTTCCCCTCCAAACTGAGAGAGGCAGTAGATGAAGCCATGCACTGACATGTCAGACTTGTGTCCCTGGTGCCTCTCCTCCTTCTCTATCTCCCATGGTCCACTCTTCTCTCCTATCAGATTCCTTCTGCTCCAGCCCTTTACCTATCACCTCCCAGTTTCTTACTTCATCCCCCGCTACCCGCCCCCTCCCCGACACCTGGCTTCACCTGTCACCTTCTAGCTTGTATTCCTTCCCCTCCCCTACCATTTTATTCTGGTTTCTTTCCCCCTTCCTTTTCAGTCCTGATGAAAGATCTCAACCTGAAATGTCAATTGTTTATTCCTCTCCATAGGTGCGGCCTGACCTGCTGAGTTCCTCCAGCACTTACTGTGTGAAAATCTGCACTCAGCCAAGGCAGAAGAAGAGTTTGCATGAGCTGGTTGGATTACAGTCACCAAGTACCAGCTTTGAATGAGCATTTTTTTAATTTCAAACAGTCATTTCCCAATCCAAATTCTCCCACAAGGGGAAACATTCTCTCTACCCCCATCCTGTTGAGACCAATTATATTTTATGTCAAGTCTCCTTTTATGCTTCGAAAATCCAAAAGATACAAGTCTAATCTGTCCAATCTTCTCTTTTAAGAGAGAGTGCCTATTTTATTAATATGTCTAGTCTTCCCTAAACTGCTCAGTGCAGTCATATCCTTCCCGAAATGATGAGACGAATACTGTACACATTATCCCAGATATAGTCTCCTCAAGGGCTCTTTACAGCTGAGACATGATCTCCCTACTTTTGAATTCAATTTTCTTCGTGCTAAATGATAAGTTTCTGTTAAGTTTTGCAATTACTTGTTGTATTGACATACTAGAGTTCTGTGAATGATGTATTAGGACATTCAGGTCCCTGAGCATCTTAGAGTTCTGCAATTTCTTGGCATTTAGATTTCCGTCTTCAATATATTCAGCAATTGATCCTCCATGAATCTCTTGGAAAGAGAATTTTATAGTTTATTTATCCTCTGGGTGAAGAAATTCCTTCTCATTTCAGATTGGCCCCTTATTTTGAAATGGTGTCCTCTGACTCAAGATACAGAAATGTGCTTGGTGCATACCCAAGCTATCTCCAGCATGAAAGCCTATCATTAATTAACAGCCTGAGCCGACTGTGCAAGATCCTCTCGAATCACTCAAGATATTCCCCTCAGAATGCAGGTGTGCATTTTGATTTTAATTTCACCCTTTTCCATCTCTGTTTTGTACTTAATATATTGTGCTCTCTTCTACTTCGATGTAGCTGCCTTGCTGATCCAGTGGCTCAGTATTGATCTCTGGTGCTGACTGTGTGGAATTTGTGCATTCTTTCTATGATTGTGGATTTCCTCCAGACGATCTGGCTTCTTCCCACATCTCAAAAATCTGCAGGTTGGTAGATTAGTTGACCACTGTAAACAGCCCCTAGTGTGTAGTTTGGTAGAACCTATGAACACTTCATGGAAATAAGGTAAGATGGAATAAAGTGGAATTAGCAGAGGATTGGCATAAACATGTGCTTATGGTTAGTTAATGACTTTGTGGGCCATAAGTCCTGGTTGCATCTACAGGATCTAAGCTCCCAGCCAGAAGAAATACTAGACTGTATCTACCTTCACAAATGCTGTTCAAAAAATGTGTACATCTCAAGGAGACCATCTTGCTTTCTTCTGTACTCAACAATACATGCGCAGAAAACATCCACCATCTAGTGAAACAATCCCTTAAACTTTTGCTGTATACTCCTTGAAAACTCAAATGCTATTCCTGGAAGAAGATCAAAGTAAAAGTCTGCACAATATAATTAGGTGTATACAGCTATGGGAAAGGATTCAATTAAAATCAAAAGGCATACATGTCGTCTGAGGGAACCATCTTAAATGACTCGAGAGGGGATCTTGTACAGATTGGCAGGAAGTGAAGACTGTTCAGGAAATTAGTGTTAATTAATGGTAGACTTTCATGCTCGAGATAGCTTGGGTATAAGCCAAGCAAATTTCCGTAAGAAAAAAAACAGTGTATTCAAGATGAGAGTTTATTTCCTATGCTTAGGAAAATTTTAGAGGGATATGAGCCAAAAGTGGAAAAATGGAACTTACTTAGACAAGCATCTTGGACAGCATGGATGAGTTTGGCCAAAGGGCCTATTTCTGTGTTATGTTTTCTGTGATTGGAGAAAAGATTTAAGAGGTTAAAGCAAAATAAAGGAAAATGAGGCTCATGAGGTATGACAAATATAGAACACAGCCTGGAAGTTAGTTGTTCTGATTTAAAATCCAGCATCTGAATTGACTATGCGAAGCTCAACAGAAATATTGTAAAAATGGACAGATCCTTGAAAAAGGAATGCTAGGAAAGAATGGGAGAATGGGACCGCCTGGCTTGCTCACAGGCAGCACGGCAACAGTTGGTTAAATGTCTATTTTATGATTGCATGATTGTGAAGGTTAGGAATACTGCACAAACATTTTCCTAAATGTCACAGCTTCATTAATAACTCATTATACTTGAGTATTTAGGACCAGTTGAATGGATTAATAGGATTAAACCAAATCTCCGAGTTCAGTTAATATTCAGAACACTGAGGACATGATTATGGATGAGACCTTAAAAATAAGTTCCATGCAGATGCGCATAATAATATGATGTAGTATGTTAATAAAATTCTGTAACAGCACCAAAAAGATTTCCAATCTGGAATAACAGATCCTAATGCTATAATTATTCATTATATTCATTATAGCTTCAAAAAATAAGCTTTGTCATTTAACCTTTTTTCCCGTGGATTTATATCACAGTCTTGATTCACCACATTAATGTGTCTTTCTGGTATTAATTGAAGGCTCTGCTTAGCAAATAACATTGTGTTTAAGGACAGATGTTCAATTAAATCCATTTAATTAAGAGTTTTAAATAATTGATTAGTTCTAACCTTAATCAGTGCTCTGTGTACTGTAGACACTTTGCTTTAAGGTTGGTTAACTGTTTTTAATATGCTGAAGTCATTTTATGCATTGTGTTAATGGCCAAAAATTAAACTTCTCCAATCCATTTCCTTTGCTGAAGACATGGCATTTTTTTTAACAGCTACTGTATTCAATGGAATTAAATTTTTACCACAGTTCATACATTGGTACTTTATTAATTATCTGAATTATTAGACACTGGAATTGATTAGCCAAAAATATTTTAAGTTACAGGGTACTTAATTTCAACAATGACAACTCTTATGTATACAGTAGAGTTCCATTCATGCAGCAAAGTGAAAAGTACTTCACAAAATTATTAACAGACAAAGGATGTGAGACATGGGTGGTGAAGAAATGTGATAAAAGTGCTAACAACTAGGTAAGTTTTAAGGAATACTTCAAAGAGAATGAGAGACTTCGAGAGGTTTGGAGAGTGAATTTGAGAATTAAGGATCTTGTCAGCAGAAGATATAGCACAACAATTAAACTTGAGAATAATCAGAAGACCAGAATTGAGAAAGTATGGACTTATCACAGTCATAGAGCTAACAGCACAGAAACAGGCTCTTCAGCTCATCTTGTCATGCCAGCTAAGTTGGCAACATTTAGCCCACATCCCCCTATACTCTTCCTATCCATGTAACATTTAAAATGTCATAATAGTGCCCATCTCTATCTCTAGCTCTACTGGTAGCTCATGCCATATACTCTTTACCCAGCATGTGAAAAAAGTTGCTCTTCGGTCATTTTAAAATCAGAATCAGAATCAAGTTTATTATCTCCGGCACGGTGACGTGAAATTTGTTAACTTAGCAGCAGCAGTTCAATGCAATACATGATATAGAAGAAAAAAATAATCAATCAATCAATTACAGTATACATATATTGAATAGATCAGAAACGTGCAAAAACAGAAATACTGTATATTAAAAAATTGAGGTAGTATCCAAAGATTCAATGTCCATTTAGAAATCGGATGGCAGAGGGGAAGAAGTTATTCCTGAATTGCTGAGTGTGTGCCTTCAGGCTTCTGTACCTCCTACTTGATGGTAACAGTGAGAAAAGGGCATGCCCTGGATGCTGGAGGTCCTTAATAATGGACACTGCCTTTCTGAGACACCACTCCCTAAAGATGTTCTGGGTACTTTGTGGGCTAGTACCCAAGATAGAGCCAACTAAATTTACGACCATCTGCAGCTTCTTTCCATCCTGTGCGGTAGCCTCCCATCCCCACCCCCCACCAACCAGACAGTGATGCAGCCTGTCAGAATGCTCTCCACAGTACATCTATAGAAGTTTTTGAGTGTATTTGTGGATATAACAAATCTCTTCAAACTCCTCATGAAGTATAGTCGCTGTCTTGCCTTTTTTATAACTGCATCGATATATTGGGACCAGGTTAGATCCTCAGCGATCTTGATACCCAGGAACTTGAAACTGCTCACTCTCTCAGCTTCTGATTCCTGTATGAGGATTGGTATGTGTTCCTTCATCTTACCCTTCCAGAAGTCTACAATCAGCTCTTTTGTCTTACTGACGTTGAGTGCCAGGTTGTGCGACATCACTCCACTAGTTAGCACTTCTCACTCCTGTACGCTCTCGTCACCACCTGAAAATCTGCTCCCTTTCACTTTAAACCCACGCGCTCTTCCTTACTTGGGAAAAGACTTTGGCTATTCACTTTATCTATGCCCCTTTTGATCTTGTAAACCCCTGTAAAGTCAATGAGTTCTTCAGTGATTTTTAGGAGGGAAAAAAGCCTCAAAATGAAAGAAATGAGTGAAGGATCTAGAGATAGGCATCCTGTAGTTAAAGAAGCATATTTAATAAAGAGATACAGAAAGGTTTTGGAAGGAATCTTCATATATTGGATCTTGACCTGAGGTGAAGAGATTAAGTTGGAGTGATTAACGTCAAGGAGCAGAGATAGATTGGAGGGTTATAGGGCTGTAGAAGATTACAAGTTAAGAATTTACAAGGCATGGCTAGTATCAGGGGTTCCCAACCTGGAGTCCATGGAACTCTCGCTTAATGATATTGGTCCATGCCATAAAAATGTTTGGGACCCTCCGGCTAATGTGCTTGCAGATAACATTAAAATGTGTAATATAAACAGTGAAGAATGTCCTCAAAAATTTCAGAGAGATCTTGATAACCTTGTTAAATGGGCCAAGGAATGGCCAGTGCTGTTCAATGCAATTACCTGCAAAGTGTTGTATTTTTAGGAAGCCAAACCAGGTAGGACTTTCACAGTGAAATGTAGAGCCCTGGGGTATGATGTAGAACAGAGGCAGCTAAGAATAGAAGTATATTGTTCCTTAAAAGTGGTGTCACAGGTAGATAGGGTGGTAAAGAAGCATTTGATACATTGGTTTTCATTCATAGGAGAGGGACGTTGTATTGCTGTTGTATAATGCATTGGTGAAGCCACACCTGGAGTACTGGGTACGGTTTATGCTGTTACAGGAAAGACATTATAAGTTTGAAAGAGTGCAAAGATGACTTATGAGAATGTGCTGAGTTATTAGGAGAGATTGGGCAAGATAGGATTTTATTTCTTGGAGCAAAAGAGACTTAGGAGTGATGTTGTAGAGGTTCATAAAATCAGAAAGGACATAGATAGAGTGAATACTGCAGGCCAAGCAGCATCTGTAGGAAGAGGTGCAGTCGACGTTTCAGGCCGAGACCCTTCGTCAGGACTAACTGAAGGACTAAGAACTGAAGGACTGTCAGGACCAACTCTTCCTTCAGTTAGTCCTGACGAAGGGTCTCGGCCTGAAACGTCGACTGCACCTCTTCCTACAGATGCTGCTTGGCCTGCTGCGTTCACCAGCAACTTTGATGTGTGTTGCTTGAATTTCCAGCATCTGCAGAATTCCTGTTGTTTAGAGTGAATACTATAAGATCAGAAGGCTATAAGACATAAGAGCAGAATTAGGCTATTCGAACCTTCAAGTCTACTCCACCATTTGTTTATGGCTAACTTATTAACCTTCTCAAGCCCATTTCCCTGCCTTCTCCCCCATAATATTTGATGCCCTCACTAGTCAAGAACTTATCAACTTCCACTTTAAATATATGCAATGACTTGACCTCCACAGTAATCTGTGGCAATGAATTTCACAGATTCACCATCTTCTGGCAAAAGAAATTTCTCCTCTTCTCTGTTCTAGAGGTGTGGCGCATGGCCAAGTGGTTAGGGCATTGGACTAGTGATCTGAAGGTCATGGGTTCGAGCCTCGGCCGAGGCAGCATGTGTGTGTCCTTGAGCAAGACACTTAACCACACAATGCTCCAGTCTACCCAGCTGAGAATGGGTACCGGCAAAAATGCTGGGGGTTAACCTTGCGATAGACTGGTGTCTTATCCGGGGGGGGGGTGTACGAGTAGTTTCGTACTCTCAGTCGCTTCACGCCACAGAGATATTTATTGAGGTACAGTATGGAATAGGTCCTTCCGGCCCTTTGAACCACACCGCCCCTAATTTAATCCAAGCCTTATCATGAGACAATTTTACAATGACCAATTAACCTACCAACCAGTACATCTTTGGACTATGGGAGGAAACTGAAGCACCCGGAGGAAACCCAGGCAGTCACAGGGTGAACGTACAAACTCTTTATAGGCAGCAGTTGGATTTGAGCCCAGGTCACTGGCACTGTAAAGTGTCGTACCACTACGTGCTAAATGTGCATAGGTATCACTTAATTCAGAATTGTTTTTTTTTAAATTTCTTTTCGTTTTATACAATATGAGTTGAAACAAAAGCAGCATGAACAACTATTAACACCATACAATCTACGGCAACAACTTTAGGAAATTGATGCAAATAACTTCTTTTGATAAATTGAAGATTAATGAATTCACTGTCAAAGGAATGCGGTTCACTGGAGAATTTGAAAACCATGAGTTTCAAAAAGGAAATTTTATTCATGCATTTTAGTACAGAGCCCCTGTGAGATGCCTTCAGTTAATTGTGGTTTTTGAATGCTGTTAAAATTTCAAACTTGTCTGTAGTTAGCGACTCCAGAATCCCCCTTGTGTTTTGGTGAAACTGGCAGCAAAGCACTCAGGGTAAATTAAGATAAATGATACTGTATTCACAGGTATGTAGGTTCCTAAATTAAAGAGAATGATGTTAGTGAGAGAAATAGTAAAATGCTTAGTAGTCAAAGCACTTGCCTTTTGATCTTGAAGGATCTTTGGTGAACAAGGTGACAAGCACTGATAAATATTGTTTCAGAGATAACTTTTTTCCCCAGTTTAAAATGACACTGGTGAAGCACAGCAATGACTTGGTGACAACAAACAAAACTATTAACTACTTCATAAATCACACTTTTTCTCAGAAATGATCAGGGCGATCAATACCCTGTAACTTCCCTTTCGGAGCTGAGCTTCAGAACCGCCTGTTGGACCTGGCACTTTTGTGGTGTGAATGTGCAGGGCAGCATCGTGGCATGGTGTGCATGGGTCAAGTCGAAGCAGCAGGGTCTGGGCCTGAGAGCATGGAATGACCCAATGCTCGACAGATGGATTGGACTTGGAGATGACTCAGAGCAACAGAACAGAAGCGAGGCGGCGGGGCGAGAGCCCAAGAGTGAGGAACAAACCAAGGTTAGTCCGATATAAACATTGGGCCGATTTGGAGAGGCTAGGTATGGGCCAAATTGAGTTGACAGATCCTGGGCCTGAGGGTGTATTGAAGTGCTAGGTACAAGTGCAAAGTACGACCCGCTGTTTGGTCGATTTAAGCGCAGTGATGACTGGTAACTAATGGGATGCTGGATTGGCTGCAGTGATGACTGGCTACATTGCTGTGAACTCACTTTGTAAAATTTGGTTCTGAATGTTATTTGCTTACCTTCATTGTTTGCTGATTTGTTATTATTTCTGCACATTGGGTGTTTGGCAGTCTTAAATTTAATGGGTTCTATGATGTTCCTTTGTTTGTGGTTGCCTGTAAGGAGATGAATCTCAAAGTTGTATATAGTATGCATTCTTTGAATGTAAATATACTTTTAACTTTGAATTTTGAAGTTTAAGCTTTGTATTAGATTTAAAACTGGGCTTATTAACATTGATGGAAAGACTATCTTAGTTCTGTACTGTAAACTTCAATGATTGTACTGTAGAAGAACAAAGCTCTTTTTCAAAAAGCAATGGAATAAGAATTCAAAAAGTAGCTGTATAAAATTAATTCTTAATGCTCTAACATAATAGCCAGACAAGCTACTGTCTCAGCATCACCAGTATATGCAGCATTGTGAATGATTTCAATGCTGGTAAGCAAGCAAAGAGACCTACTCACTCAAATCACACTTTAGGAATTTGGTTAAAAGTGGCAAAATCTTTTGAATCATTGAATGGTAAGAAAAAAGCATAAGCATTACTTACTGACTTTCTGACTATTGCTTCTGGTGAATGAGCATCTCCTCTCTGTGATTGTTGACACACCCAAATTATAAGATAATTTTATCTTAGAAGATGTGATGTAATGATCATTTAATGCTATGTTTTTTCATTCCATCCAATTGAGAGTCGAGTGAAGGTCCAATGTTGAATCATTCTATCCTACCTCACCCAACTGGTCAGTCTAGGTACAAAGGATATACAGTACAGTGGATTTTGGTTAATTGGGCCATCGGTTAATCGGGGAAGCTGCTTATTTGAGACAAATTATATAAAACATAAACTAATCAAGGAAATAGCTGGGATTCCCTTCATTTATTTGGGACACTATGATGCTTAATTGGGACAGGAGACTGTTGCCAAACGGTTTCTAACTAATGTCAGTCAAGTACACTTGATGGCTGTTAGGCATAACACTGTGCTTAGTGTGACTAGTTTTAAAATAGCATCAGTTGCATGCGTTTGCGTCCAAAAACAGTGATTATTTTTGCTGACAGTTGGTGGGATATAAGCAGCAAGACAATTCAGAACTGTTTTGATCACTGTGGTTTCAAGCATTAAGGCTTAGAGATGCTAGAAATGGCTGGGAGTGAAAATGAAACTTCAACAATTTAGGAACGATGAAGAATTTGAAGATATTGACAATCATCTTGAATGTTACAATGAAAGTGAAGATTTGGAGGATGCAATTGTCAAAAGCATTGTATAAACACAGCCTATTATCTGTACTGATTTTGTTCATTTTCGGTCAATCAAAAGAACACGACAGCATATACTGGAATCATTTGGTTGGGTTGAGTTGTGTTCTGATCTTGGGAATTTACTGTTGCTTCAAGAAATAAAAATGATTAGCTTGTCCAATCTCCCCTGATTTTTCACATCCTCTAATCCTTTTCAGCATCCTTGTAAGCCTCTTCTGCATTCAAAGCCTCCGCATCTGCCCAATAATGGCCTGACCAGAATTGAATGCAGAACTCCAGATGTGGCTAAACCAGAGTTTTATAAAGCTACACAAAACCACTAACTCATAATAATGATAGTTACCTATCACTTGGAACTACTCCTTGATTGGATCAGTGACCCCCACTCGGATACAATTCCTGTGTGGCAGATAATATGCCCAATAATATCTGAATTAGTCAAATTGGCAATTTGCATTCACAATATCTTTAAAGTAATTTGAAGTTCAATAGTGCTATAAAAAGTATATATGATCTGATGTTTCCTCAAGCTTGATACAGCTGCAAAAAGTACTACCTGTCAAAAGTAACTTTTTCAGACTGTTCCTTTGATGTCCTTAGGTTATTTTTATTTAGTAGATTAGGTTCATTTAATTATTTGAAAATAGTTAACACTGTGACTGGATTTGTATATATTCCAGCTCATTCATATACTTCATGAATTGTTCCTTTGTTTTTTTGTCCTATTTTTGTCCCCTTTTCCAAGACACTCTCCAGCTGTCCATCAGCCACTTTCAACCCCCTCCACACTCCTCGATCCATCCACCTACAAATCACACATTTTCCCGACTGGATCACCCTCTCATTTATATGTTTTCATCTATCCTCTGTCTACCAATAACCTATTGGCCTCTTTCTCATCACTCCCCTTCTCCTTTGTATACCAGATACCTTCCCTCTCCACTCACAGTCCTGAACAGTCAACAATTCCTTTTCTTCCTATAGATGGCGTTCTACACATAGAATTCTTCCAGCAGCCTATTTATTGCTCCAAATTTCAGCATCTGCACTCAGATGAATGGTCTCAGCCTGAAATGTTGGTTGTTTATTCCTCTCCATAGATGCTGCCTGACCTGCTGTGTTCTTCCAGCATTTTGTGTGTGTTGCTCTGGATTTTCAACATCCGCAGAATCTCTTGTGTTTTTGATCTACTGTCTCTTGTGCCTCCAAGACAGGATGAGATATTGTTTTGAGAATGAAACATGTTGCAAAGACTCCTACAAATCCTTCCTCATCTGACTCATTTGGACAGCCAGTCATTTACTACTCTGACTCATAGAGTCACTACCTCCTTGGTGTTCAATCCCAACCACTCTTTGACTCCGAATGCACCAGTGGCCGTCAAACCAGTGGTCATGTTTTTTGACTTCTCCAGTGTGTTCAACACCATCCGTCCTGCTCTGCTGGGGAGAAGCTGACAGCGATGCGGGTGGATGCTTCCCTGGTATCATGGATTCTTGACTACCTGACTGGCAGACCACAGTACGTGTGCTTGCAACACTGTGTGTCCGACAGAGTGATCAGCAACACTGGGGCTCCACAGGGTCTGTCTTGTCTCCCTTTCTCTTCACCATTTACACCTCGGACTTCAACTACTGCACAGAGTCTTGTCATCTTCAGAAGTTTTTGGATGACTCTGCCATAGTTGGATGCATCAGCAAGGGAGATGAGGCTGAATACAGGGCTACGGTAGGAAACTTTGTCACATGGTGTGAGCAGAATTATCTGCAGCTTAATGTGAAAAAGACTAAGGAACTGGTGGTAGACCTGAGGAGAGCTAAGGTACCGGTGACCCCTGTTTCCATCCAGGGGGTCAGTGTGGACATGGTGGAGGATTACAAATACCTGGGGATACGAATTGACAATAAACTGGACTGGTCAAAGAACACTGAGGCTGTCTACAAGAAGGGTCAGAGCCGTCTCTACTTCCTGAGGAGACTGAGGTCCTTTAACATCTGCCGGACGATGCTGAGGATGTTCTACGAGTCTGTGGTGGCCAGTGCTATCATGTTTGCTGTTGTGTGCTGGGGCAGCAGGCTGAGTGTAGCAGACACCAACAGAATCAACAAACTCATTTGTAAGGCCAGTGATGTTGTGGGGATGGAACTGGACTCTCTCACGGTGGTGTCTGAAAAGAGGATGCTGTCTAAGTTGCATGCCATCTTGGTCAATGTCTCCCATCCACTACATAATGTACTGGTTGGGCACAGGAGTACATTCAGCCAGAGACTCATTCCACCGAGATGCAACCCAGAGTGTCATAGGAAGTCATTCGTGCTTGTGGCCATCAAACTTTACAACTCCTCCCTTGGAGGGTCAGACACCCTGAGCCAATAGACTGGTCCTAGACTTATTTCATAATTTACTGGCATAATTTACATATTACTATTTAACTATTTATGGTTCTATTACTATTTATTATTTATGGTGCAACTGTAACGAAAACCAATTTCCCCCGGGATCAATAAAGTATGACTATGACTATGACTATGACTAAACATAGAAATCCTAAGATTGAGCCAGCTGGCAACATTACCTACAAACCTGCACTTGCAGCTTGCAGTAAATGCATGCAACACCTACAGTCTGAAAATGAAACTCTTGTCCTCTCCTTTAGAATTTATTTAGCATCGTAAGCTATTCAGTTGAATTAAATGCCCCAGATCTTTGCAGCAATTAAATTTTAACTCAGGGAAGAATCAAGGTAAGTTCCTTTTCATATTTCATTCATGATTTAAATTCAGTTAATTATTTTAATTGCACTCCGGTGTTTCAGAGTTTCTTTTTTCTCAATTTTAAATAAAATGAAATTCAATTGAATTGTTATTTTCAATGTCTTAGACAATTCTGACTGGAAACAAGCCTGGGAGTAAGGCTTAAATAGCTGTCAGGGTATAACTGGGGCATGCTTTGCCACTTGTAATGAGAAGTTCCCTGAACTGCAATGGGACTTGTTGACCGTCCATTTTCCTCCACAGATGCTGCTTAACCCTTTGAGTTCCTCCACTGTTTTAGTGGCCTACTCCACATTCACCCAGGAGCACTTACATCCATAGTGATGAAGTGTTTTGAGAGGTTGGTGATGAAGCATATCAACTCCTGCTTGAGAAGCAAGTTGGATCTGTTCCAATCTGTGTACTGGCACAACAGGTCCACAGTAAATGCCATTTCATTAGCTCTTCCCTCAACTCTGACACATCTGGGCAGTAAAGATGCATACATCAGGATGCTCTTTATTAACTACAGATCAGCATTTAATAATCAAATAGTATTGAGGCATCACCTCAAAACTAGTCAATAGGCTTCAAGACCTTGGCCTCACTAGCTCGTTGTGCAATTGGATTCCTCACTTGCAGCCCCCAGTCAGCTTGGATTGACATAACATCTTCTCCATAATCTCTATTGGCACAAGTGCACCACAAGGCTGTGTGGTTAGCTCTGTGCTCTACTCACTTTACATTTATGGCTGTGTGGTTATGTACAGCTCCATGTCACAATTAAGTTTCCTGACAACAGCACTATTGTTGGTGTATCAAAGGTGGTGACAAATCTGCATGTAGGAGGGAGATCAGAAACCTGGCTGAGTGGAGCCACAACAGCAATCCTCTACTCAATATCAGCAAGACCAAGGAGGAGGAAACTGGAAGTCCATGGAAGTCCTCCTTGGTGCATCAGAGGTGGAGAGGGTCAGTAACTTCAAATTATTTCAGAGGAACTGTGCTGGGCCCAGCATATAAATGGAATTACGAAGAAAGCGTGACAGGATCTCTACTTCCTTAGTGTATGTGGAGATTCGGCATGATATCTATAACTTTGACTGACTTCTCTGGATGTGTGGTGGAGAGTATATTGACTGCATCACAGCGTGTTAAGGAAACACCAGTGCTCTTGAACAGTTAATCTTGCAAAAAGTAGTGGATACGTCTTGGTCCATCACAGGTAAAGCCCTCCACAACAATGAGCACATCTACATGGGGCGTTATTGCAGGAAAGTAGCATCCATCATCAGAGATCCCCACCATCTTAGTCATGTTTTCTTCTTGTTGCTGGCATCAGTAACAAGGTATAATAGCTTCAGGACTTACCCTACCAGATTCAGGAACAGTTATTATCCCTCAACCAACAGGCTCGTGAAGCAGATGGAATGGGATGGGATAGCTGCACTCAACTTCACTTGCTCCATCACTGATCTGTTCCCACAACCTATGGATTCTCTTTCAAGGACTCTTCATCTCACGTTCTTGATATTTATCATAGTTATTGGATTGATTGAGTATGCTGCAAGAAAATGAATCTCAGGGTAGTATACGGTGACGTATATGCACTTTGCGAGTAGATTTACTTTGAACTTTGATTCCAACGTTTGCAGTGCCATGTGTCCCGAGACTTGTTGATTAGTTGAGAGATAGCTTCATGGCAGAGTATTGCACCAAGACATTTACATCAGTTAAGTGCAGGTTTTAAGGGCAAATAACATTTCTCTGCACAAGCTTGAAAATCCAATTAATAAGATATTAGAAGCAAGCGGTGCCATATCCCGCTGACTCTTACTCTGACATTTGAAAGAAGTGTAGATGAGATTTTCAGTCAGTGCACTCGCATATACTTTGATTTCCTAATTATCTAGTGTTACTGATCACCGTCTTCAGTCAAGTCAGTAAAATGACCCTCTAAACCTCTCCAAAGTTTCTCTGTCCTCTAAGATTCTTTTCACATCTCTGTCATAAATGTTTATCTGTTTATTTTGATGCACTGACCACTTTTCTCTGGACCTTCAGGTAAGAAAAGCATCTCCCCTGGTCCCACGATCTTGCGACTGAGTGTCATGGGTCCTAACATTAAGTGATCGTTGACATCATATGAAGTACAAGTGAACCTGCTTTTGGTTCAAGAATTTGGCAGGATAACCAAAGTTTCTGCAAAGTGCAAAGGCATCATGAATATTCAACATGAGCAATGATAACTAGCTCAAAGTCCTAAACTAATATTAATGCAAAGAACTGCTGCTATTCACTGAATGTGCATTTCCCTCAATACAAGAAAAGATGCATTGCACCAATTATATTGTCCATAGTAAAACTGTGTACTAAATACTAGTCCTGTTTTCTTGCATTTAGAAAAGCTGGGAGCACTATGAAGATAGATGGCAGGTTTGAACTGAAATTAAACAGACTGAGTTGATGCTCCCTTGAGTTTGGATGAATGAGAGGTACTTTCATCAAAATGAAAAGTTCTCAAGGGATTTAATAGAATAAATTGCAGGGGGTATGTTTATTTTTCTTACTTGTATGTCTACTGAAAAGGGTCACAGCATCAAAATGAATGATTAGACTTTTAGGATTAGGACATGGAAAAAAATTCTTTACTCAGAAGTTAGAGAACCTTTGGAGAGTTGTAAAGGGTCATTTCACTGACTACATTGAAGACAGTGAATAATAACTCTCTAGATATTTAGGAAATCAAAGGATATGGGAGTGCACTGACCTAAAATACCAGTTATGATTCTTCTAAATGTCAGAGCAGGCATGAGGGGAGTATGACATTTGCTTGCTTCTGTTTCTGAATGGTTTATTTTCAAGTTGTAGGATGGAATTTGGACTTGTCTGAAAATATTGCCAACCAACCATAATGCACCATGTGTTAAAAATGTGCTTTTCCCAAAGAAATAATGTATATTATTAGTTAGTGTCATGTCCTTAACGTGTCCTGGAACTGTTCAAATTTGCAAGGTAAGTTCCAACCTTTTGGGACATAATAATAGCACTCATTTAAATCTAACCTCAATAAAAGATGTAATCCTTAAATATAACCTCAATAGGTAAAAAAAAATCTATTCCTATACTGCAAGTGAGTCAAAGTCACCTCTGGGTCATATCTGAGCAAAACTGATTTAATTGCTCCTGCTAATGTCTACATCTCATTACAACCTTGCTTCCAGTCCCAGTCAACAAAAGTGGTTACTCATTGGATATGCTCAATGTCATTTTTATTGAACTAACATATTTAACTTTTATCATTGTTATCTGTTGTTCATTTGTGAAAGTTGGCTTCCATTTTATTTAAGCTTGGGATACACTGTCACTATCAGTTGATGAATACACAGTGATGTAAAATGTTATGCAGTTTTGCTCCTGTCATATAT
The DNA here is from genome assembly GCF_030028105.1 of Mobula birostris. Classification (NCBI taxonomy): domain Eukaryota; kingdom Metazoa; phylum Chordata; class Chondrichthyes; order Myliobatiformes; family Myliobatidae; genus Mobula; species Mobula birostris. Next base: position 23,165,842 of record NC_092374.1, on the reverse strand, counting down.
ATGTACTGGAAAGTAAATCCTCCTAAATCTGCATGCATAACTATCAAATGGCACCTCAATAGATCACCAAGACTAACGGCACACTTGTCACATCATTGTTTGATCTGACATGCGTGAATCATTTTAATAATGTGATGAGGAAGACTCCTCACTGAAAATTCAAGGAGAATATGTTTACAGATAATCTTTATAAAAAGTGAATAATGAATGCATCAAGCTATCTGAAGGGAGTCTGAAAAATGAAAACATTTCTTTCTTCTCAGTTCACTTCATGACCTCACTGAATGGCTGAGCTGTCAAAAGTTTTGTCACCTTTGTTTCTGGTGCAAGGTGGGAAAGGAAAGTTAATTAAATGACAGAAAAGTAGGAAAAAAGTGTGATATAGAAAGGGGTAGGTTTAAAAAATGATTTTTGTTGACATTCCCATTTGTTATGTACAGCATCTTGTTTTATTTGTTACCATGTCTGAAGTTGAAGAAATTTGGAAACAACATAAGTTGCTATACAGAATCTTCCCAAAATGGAAGTACTTATTGCAATATGCCTCGGTCTGAAACATTAACTGTCTATTCATTTCCATAGACGCTGCTTGACCTGCTGAATTCCTCCAGCATTTTGTGTGTGTTTCTTTGGATATCCAGCATCTGCAGAATCTTTTTTGGTTATGATATTCTACTCCACTGCAAAGTCTCTTTGATGGATGTCTACCCTAAAGAAAGTTAAATCTTTTTTCTCTGGAGTTCAGTGAAACCCTCACTCACTGTTCTTCCTCCGTGATTTCATCTCCCCCCTAGCTTTGCAATCCTGATGAAGGGTCTCAGCCCAAAACATCAACAGTTTAGCATTTCCAAAGGTCCTGCCTGAGCTGCTGAGTTCCTCCAGCGTTTTGCATGTGTTGCTCTAGATATCCAACTTCTGCCGAATCTCTTGTGTTTAGGCATTGCAATATTTAATCTTGGTTGAACTTGAAATCACTTGGAATCCACATAAGCTGTTCCACAGAATCTTCCCAAATATTACAAATTTGCAAATTAGACATCCACTGTTAAACACTGAGATTGTTTTCAATAACAAAGCAAGGCTGTCATTTACTATCCTTCAAACTAACTGGTTTCAGTTACGTAATTCAAATATCAGTAAACTACTGGAAACCAAATTGACAAAAAACAGGATTCCTTATTAGTCTCATGTTTATCTTTTTTCAGTCTCGATGTTTCAGGTATTTGGAAAATATATTCTTTATTGACTTGTAATTAAAAAACTTACATAAATATATAAATGTTATTTTTTTCTGAAAAGCAATTTTGTAGTGGTGCCTGATCATCCTTTTATGTTAATATTATGACATGTTTATAGAGTCCCGGAGTAATACAACACAGAAACAGATTCTTGATCCAAACATATCCATGATAACCATCAATTCCTGTCAAAAGTAATCCTATTACCAGCACTTGGAATATAGCCTGCTATACCGGTATAATATTTTATGTGGCTTCAACGTCCAAAAGAATTTTACAGCCAATTAAATACTTGCTTTACAAGTAATCACTGTGGTGGTTTAGGAAAATACAGCAATCAATTTCTGCACAACTAACCCCCATTCAAATCTGCTGCAGTGATGTGATTGTTAGAGATATATTGGGAATCCCGAGAGCATTCCCCTGTAACATACACAAAGTTTTGGAGGAACTCAGCTGGTCAGACAGCATCTATAGAGAGTAATAAAGAAAAGCATTCCCTTACATTTAATCAGAATAGTGGCAAGTAATATTTTTGTGAATACTCAAGGCTTTAGCTTAAAACCTCTCTTCAATGATAGCCCCTGATGTGGCTTTCTTAGATGCCACAGACAGGCAACATATAGATTAGGATGTTCAAAGTTCCCTTAAGTGAAGAATTCTGATAGAAAGGATAAAACCTTATGCTATTAAAGATGTCAGGGACTTTGAGGTGAGACACAGCAAGGATCTTTGGAGAGGAAAAGGCAGGGTGGAGTTTGTTCAGGGACAGTTAGTGCTAGAACAGTTGAGGGTGAATTTTATGAGGAGGCATTAATACTGAATGAATGAAAAACAGACAGTTCCCAAGGAAGAAGAGCTGAAGACAAGTACAGCTGAAAAAAAGGATGTGTGCTCAATAGTATGGGGTATTTAGATGGAACCAGAAACTAGTGCATCTTGTGAAGAAAATGCAGAGGTCATTTTAAGAGAAATAAGAAGATAAGGAGAAATATTTGGGTCCAGAGCTGAAATGGCTGTGATTTGGGATGGATGATGGAGTAATCTTAGGAGAACCATGGAGACACAGGAGAATGCAAATGCTGGAAAATGGAAAAAAAAATTAACCAAGTCAAAGGTCCAAGCTAATTTATTATTGAAGTATGTATATGTCACCATATACATTCGAGATTATACCAAATGGTGGAGTGGTGTCGCAACAACAACCTTGCACTCAACGTCAATAAGACGAAAGAGCTGGTTGTGGACTTCTGGAAGGGTAAGATGGAGGAACACATACCAATCCTCATACAGGAATCAGAAGTGGAGAGAGTGAGCAGTTTCAGGTTTCTGGGTGTCAAGATCTCTCAGGAACTAAGCTGGTCCCAACATATTGATGCAGCTATAAAGAATGCAAGACAGCGACTATACTTCATTAGGGGTTTGAAGAGATTTGGTATGTCAACAAAAACACTTTAAAACGTCTATAGATTTACTGTGGAGAGTATTCCGACAGATTGCATCACTGTCTGGTATGGGGGGGCGGGGGTCACTGCACAGGACCAAAAGAAGCTGCAGAGGGTCATAAATTTAGTTGGCTCCATCTTCCTACAAAGTACCTAGAACATCTTCCTGGAACGGTGTCTCAGACGGGCAGCATCAATTATTAAGGACCTCCTGCACCCAGAGCATGTCCTTTTCTCATTGTTACCACCATGGAGGAGGTACAGAAGCCTGAAGGCACCCACTCAGTGATTCAGGAACAGCTTCTTCCCCTCTGCCATCCGATTCCTAAATGGACATTGAACCCATGAACACGACCTGACTTTTAAAATATATATTATTTCTGCTTCTGCACGATTTTTAATCTATTCAATAGACATGTACTGTAATAGATTTACTTATTCATTTACATTTTTTTTCTTCTATATTATGTATTGCATTGAACTACTGCTGGTAAGTTAACAAATTTCACAACACATGCCAGTGTTAATAAACCTGATTCTGATTCTGATTCAACTTCTTGCAGGCATTCACAGGAGAACAAAGGGATATAATTAAATCAATCAAAAACACACACACAACAAAAGCTGACAAACAACCAATGAGCAAAAACAAAAATAATAGATAAGTAAATAAATAATGCTGAGAACATGTGCTGTAGAGTTTTCGAAGTGTGTCCATAGGTTATGGAGTTAGTTCAGATTTGAGGGGAGTGATGTTATCCACGCCAGTTCAGCACGCTGATGGTTGAAGTGCAATAACTGTTCCTGAACCTGGTGCTGTGGGACTTACTGCTCTCGTTCCTCCTGCCTGATGATAGTAGTGAGAAGAGGGCATGGCCTGGATGGTGGAGATCCTTGATGATGGATGCAGCTTTCTTGTGCATACTAAGGATGTTTTTATATAGAACAGGAGTAACTTGAGAGGACAGGTAGCATCTGGAAAGGGATTGAGAAGAACTGACAATGTTTTGGGGTGAGACCCTGCATCAGGACTGGGAGTAGATAGGCTATCTGTTATCTTCAATCTCTATCTAAACTAGGGTCACAACACAAAACATCAACAATTCTATTTCCCTTACAGATGTTGCTCAAACTGCTGAGTTTCTCCAGGAGTTTGTTTTCAATCTTAGAGAAGGTAGCATGACAAAAAACAAAGAAGGTTAGAAGCAGCCGAATGACTGATCTCCATAGTTGTAGCAAAGATCTTGATGAACATGCTACACTTGTTAGAAGTGAAGGTAGTGGAGCATTTAAGATGGGAAAAAGTAGGCAAGGCATACCGTTGTTTTTGTTTGCATGATCCTGAAACAATGAAGGCTACTAGCAGAATAAGGAAGTTTATTTGGTGCCTTTGGTGCTGTAGAAAGGTAATGACAAAAGGAATTGTTCGTCACAAATATTCAAATCTGACTCAGATGAACCAAAAGTTTCGAAAGGTGATATTCAGTAATAATATCAGCGCAGTGCATCAGAGAGTGACCTATTTAAAACACACTTAGAATAAAGACTCCAACTTGAATTAAAGCAGAAATCCAGGTTTAACTCCTGTCTTTGCATCAGGCTAGGTATGCTTAGAAATTAAGCACAGAACTAGAGACTCCAAACATTAGCAAATTGTGACAGGGCAATACAGCTCTTCACCTTGTTGAGCTAATGTGACTTCACATCCAAGTAACACAATACATTTCACATCTAAGCAGCAATGAAATGGTATTTTCTCATAGTAAAGTATATACTTTATTTTCCAAAAGGTTTACTTCAATGCTAGTTCCCGTACCAAAGGCAATAATAATTGACCTCCATGATAAAGGGGTGCAAAAGAAGATCTTTAAGATTTCCAAATTACAGTTATACAACTTCCAGTCTAAATTGACCTCAAACAAAGCCACTAAGATTAAGAACTCAATTAGTATAAGAAAAATTAAATACATTCAATTAGGCTACAACATACATTGAAATCATTGCTTATGGCATTCCTTTCAGTACTGAATACCGCTTTTGCCGATAGCTATTCAGTGTCGCTTATAAAGAAGTCATTATTCATATAGATGATGAAATGTGACAGATAGACTACCTGTGAAAAAGGTTTAACTGGAACAAATTCTTCAATAGATGAAACCACACATATCTCACAGCATGTAAAATATGGTGTGCATTAGCCAGAGGACAAAATTATGTACTTAGTTAAGAACTTCCCTTACCTTTGGGATCAGTTTTTAAATTTAAATGAATGATAGAATGAGATTTTATGCGGGAGCAATTGACACGGTCAACAGAGTTCAAGAAAACTTCTCCAGCACATACAATATCACAGTGCGGGACTACAGTATCGGTAACCTGGAAAGTGTCAAGCCAATATCAGCAAGAGTTGTGCCTTTCATTAACCTGTACAAAAGGTTAATGAACTGTGAAGGTGGATGTCTTAAGCCTAGCTGCTGAAGCTATTACTCCCCATTACTATGATCCCTCTGCCTCTTCATATGACTGCCACAATCCCATGAAAGAGACAGAATATTATCACTACTTGAGTCAAGCAAGGCTGTATTATTGACTACAACCTACCTTTCTATTTTTCTTGTTCCTTTGGGTGACTTAACTCACACTTGGAATTAGCATAGGATACCAAATGGATGGGAAGATTTTTAATCTTCACCATCTATGCGAGATCCAAAGACATTAGGTTGCAGAGAAAGTTTATAAGGATCTTGGCAGGGCTGTAAAATAATGTGAAGAAAGATTGAATGAGGTGGGGTTTGTTAATTTTGCAACACAGGAAGTTGTATTAATTGAAGTATATTAAATGATAATGAGCCAAAATGAATAAATTCTGATTTGATGGAGATGGATGTGAGAGTACGGAGGAACATCTGGAGAAAATTTCTGAAATGCCCACTTCACTGCCGCTGCTACTGTGTGGTAACCGGAATCTCCAGAGCAGAAGGCCCCGACTCCTCGGCTTTGCTTGTTTCAGCAACCGGGGCGAGGTCGAAGGCGCTCGGCAGAGGATGGCGCTCGGGAGGCTGTATCAGAGGGGCTGGTCGGAGGTTCGAAGTTTTCGGATGGACGGACTCAGTGTCGGCTGTGGTCGGCTGCTTCCAAGGCATCGGCAAGTTGACGGTGCCTGGAGGACTATGGCAGGGAGTTTCTCCCTTTTGCCGCCTGCTATCGGGGACTCGGGAGTTGATCGACTCGGGGATTTTGAGACTTTTTTTTACCGTGGCCATGGTTTGTTCTTCATCAAATTATGGTACTGCTTTGCACTGCTGTAACTATATGTTATAATTATGTGGTTCTGTCAGTGTTAGTCTTTGGTTTGTCCTGTTTTCTGTGATATCACTCTGGAGAAACATTGTATCATTTCTTAATGCATGTATGCATTTCTAAACGACAATAAAAGAGGACTGAGTGTTCTCATAATCTAAAGAGGAAATACATTTTGCCCCTTGCAGAAGAGTCAAAAAACCAAGTTATTGGTAGAACAAGAGAGAAGTTGGGGAGCGGATCTTCTTGGTGTGGTTAGTGGTCTGGAATTCTCCGTCCTAGAAGGGTGCTGGAGGCAAAGACCCTCATGTCATTAAAATGGAATCTGAAAATTCATGGAAAAGCATTATCTGTGGAAAAGTGAGAGTAGGTTAGATGGACATATTTTGGCTGATGCAGATATAAAAAGGGGAGATGCATTCCCATTTCATAGTCATAGTTTTCTGTAATTGTCAGAGAACATCAATTATTAAATTTGATTACATTGGTGATTTTTACACAGAGGAAGATATGAAAACCACTTTAAACCTCCAAATATTTCTCAATACACAGGAAGCAACATTAGCAAAAAGCAAAACAAAGTCTTTACATCAGTCCCATTAATGAAGACTGACATTTAAATACTAGTAACATTATCTGTCAGCTGGTTTTATTTTTCCAGGAAATAAATAACAAAATGTTATTCAGCACAGGATCATGTGCACAAGTCCTGTCTTTGGGAAGCTGATATTCAGTAATTATGACCTCTGTACTCTCTAACCAATCTCAATTTGTGTGGTGCCTTGATCATCCTAATCCTTCCCTATGGCTGTGAAACCCAATGTTGTTTCAAAAAATTTTAAAACATCTTGGAACATGACCACCTGCTTCAACACACCTTCAGTATCAAAAGGGAAATCTATGCACAATTATCAGTGTCTGGTGCAAAGGTAACGCCACCAATAAGATCATGACTTTTTAAAAAGTGCCTGTTTATTTCTTTTCATAGATGCTGCCTGACCTGCTGAGTTTCTTCAGCATTTTGTGTGGGTTCCTTCGGATTTCCAGCATCTACAGAATCTCTTGTGTTTGGAAAATGAACAATAGCAGAGCAAGTCTGCTTTGACTGACACATGCCATATCTATGGGTTTGCCGAAGAGCTTAATCAGGAAGAGAAATCTTTCATTCACTAGAGCTTTGCTAAGAATCAAGAACAAACTATAAATATAATTTTAGTTGTGTTTATAAGGGAAAATTCTGGTCGCCTCACTACAAGAAGGAGGTGGAAACCATAGAAAGGGTGCAGAGGAGATTTACAAGTTTGTTGCCTGGATTGGGGAGCATGCCTCATGAGATTAGGTTAAGTGAACTCGGCCTTTTCTCCTTGGAATGATGAGAGGTGATCTGATAGAGGTGTACAACATGATTAATCGTGTGGATAGTCAGAGGCTTTTTCCCTGGGCTGAAATGACTAACACCAGAAGGTACAATTTTAAGGTGCTTGGAAGTAGGTACAGAGGAGATGTCAGGGGTAAGTTTTTTATGCAGAGAGTGGTGAGTGTGTGGAATGTGTTGCCGGCGGCGGTGGTGGAAGCGGAAATGATAGGGTCTTTTAAGAGACTTCTGGATAGGTACATGGAGCTTAGCTAAATAGAGGACTATGAGTAACCCTAGGAAATTGCTTAGGTAAGGACATGTTTAGCACAGTAGGTTTTTTATGTTTCTATGCCTGGGATAAAATAAATTCCAATAAGCAATATGGAGCTTCTAAGGTGAAGCATTTGAATTACATCAGGAGGCATACAATACCAGTCACTTTACCAGTATAGGTATAATCTACGTTGGTAAGAAGAAGATGAAAATTAAACAAATGCTGAGGAGTAACCTATTCTAAACCAGCCTAATTCATAGAGAAAGCTCTTAACCACTGAAGAAAGAGTACTAGTATGCTGAGGACTGTTGAAAGGATCATCGGAGTCTCTTTTTTACTCATCAGAGATAATTATCAACAGCACTACGTACGCAGTGCCCTGAGCACCATCAATGATCCGTCCCTTCTGTCCAACAATCGCTTTGACCCCCAACCAGCAGGCAGGAAGTAGCATAGCATTAGCACAAGGTTTGTGCGGATGGGAAAAAGCTTCTTCCCCCATGCTTCTTTAAAAATCCGTTATTGAGGAAGAGTTATCCTGCATTTAACATCAATTACTATTAAATTGTTATTAGCAATCACCAAAGCTCGGAACAAGTTAAAGCCTAATGATCTAGGTACCTGATGAAGCTTTGCAAAATTTATGAGAAATATTCAGAAAATAACTTTCCTTAGCCAGGAAGTGAGCAGCACAGGGATGTATGTGTGTGATGGATATCGATTCTCCATGCTAGATGAACTTTAGCATTTCATGAGTAGAGAATTATCGTAGCAACTAAATAATCATACATCATCTGGTATCATGTTTTTCATTTTCCATGATCAGAACATTCAAATACATGATTCAAAAACAAGATTATAAACAGCAAATTTAAATTAAATGATAATTTGAAAAAAATATTCATTGTTAATTTGTAGCATCAATACAAGCCGAGGTTGCAAACAATGGCATTAATCATTCATGTTTGTTGGTCTTTATTTAGATTGCATTTATCATTGATAATGCATCTCATTAAGATGTGCACACTTAAGTGTGAACATAGTGCCAAGAAATGATCTTTTATTCATTTTGAGATGATTGATAATTCAACGCAGAGATCTTGCAAATCAAATGTAATACTTGAAGGGACTATCCAATACTATCTCAGGTTAGATTTATTTCCATTGAAGACCCATGAACACTACCTCACATTTTTTTTGCTCGTTTTGCATTACTTATTTAATTTAATGTTTTTATATATACATGCACACAATACTTCTTACTGTGGTTTTATACAGTGGCATGCAGAAGTTTGGGCACCCCGGTCAAAATTTCTGTTACTGTGAATAGCTAAGCGAGTAAAAGATGACCTGATTTCCAAAAGGCATAAAGTTAAAGATGACACATTTCTTTAATATTGTAAGCAAGATTACTTTTTTATTTTCATCTTTTACAGTTTCAAAATAACAAAAAAGGAAAAGCGCCCGAAGCAAAATTTTGGGCATCCTGCATGGTCAGTACTTAGTAACACCCCCTTTGGAAAGTATCACAGCTTGTAAACGCTTTCTGTAGCCAGCTAAGAGTCTTTCAATTCCTGTTTGTGGGATTTTTGCACAATCATCAAGCTCTATAGCAACCTACCGATGCTCACCACTAAAATCGAGGCGAGAAGACTGCACCTAGCAGGGCACTGTCTACGCCACCCCGAGCTACCTGCCAGCCTAGTCATCATATGGAAGCCCAAGCACGGGAGGATGAACCCTGGGTGCCCTCCTAAGACTATGGTCAACACGCTCCTAGAAGACAGCGGCGCGGCTAATGTAGATGAACTGAACACACTGATAAGTGGAGAGTCCGTCATCGTGTCCTGCGCAGAGTCGCCGTAGTAGTAGTCCTCGCAAAAGGCTTCTAGTTCTGTGAGATCCTTAGGCCGCCTTGCATGCACTGCTTTATTGAGGGCTATCCACAGATTTTCAATGTTGGGGGACTGTAAGGGCCATGGCAAAACCTTCAGCTTGCGCCTCTTGAGGTAGTCCATTGTGGATTTTGAGGTGTGTTTAGGATCATTATCCTGTTGTGGAAGCCATCCTCTTTTCACCTTCAGCTTTTTTACAGACGGTGTTATGTTTGCTTCCAGAATTTGCTGGTATTTAATTGAATTCATTCTTCCCTCTACCAGTGAAATGTCCCCCGTGCCACTGGCTGCAACACAAGCCCAAAGCATGATCGATCCACCCCATGCTTAACAGTTGGAGAGGTGTTCTTTTCATGAAATTCTGCACCCTTTTTTCTCCAAACATACCTTTGCTCATTGTGACCAGAAAGTTCTATTTTAAATTCATCAGTCCTCAGGACTTGTTTCCAAAATGCATCAGGCTTGTTTAGATGTTCTTTTGCAAACTTCTGATGCTGAATTTTGTGGTAAGGATGCAGGAAAGGTTTTCTTCTGATGACTTTTCCATGAAGGTCATATTTGTGCAGGTTCACCTGCACAGTAGAACAGTACACCACCACTCCAGAGTCTGCTAAATCTTCCTGAAAGTCTTTTTGCAGTCAGACGGGGGTTTTGATTTGCCTTTCTAGCAATCCTACGAGCAGTTCTCTTGGAAAGTTTTCTTGGTTTTCCAGACCTCAACTTGACCACCACCGTTGCTGTTATCTGCCATTTCTTAATTACATTACGAACTGAGGAATCGGCTACCAGAAAACGCTTTGCTATCTTCTTATAGCCTTCTCCTGCTTTGTGGGCATCATTTATTTTAATTTTCATAGTATTAGAGAGCTGCTTAGAGGAGTCCATGGCTGCTGATTGTTGGGACAAGGTTTGAGGAGCCAACGTATTTATAAAGCTTTGAAATTTGCATCACCTGGCATTTCCTAACGATGATTGTGAACAAGCCATAGCCCTAATGAGCTAATTAAGGTCTGACACCTTGGTAAAAGTTATCTGAGAACTCAAATCTCTTGGGGTGCCTAAACTTTTGTATGGTGCTCCTTTCCCTTTTTTCATTCTCAAATTGTACAAGACAAAAATAATACACTAATCTTGCTTAAAGTGTTGAAAAGAATGTTTTATCTTTAACTTTATGACTTTTGGAGATCTGTTCATCTTCTATTCAATTAACTATTCACAGTAACAGAAATTTTGACCAGGAGTGCCCAAACCTTTGCATGCCACTGTATATTGCAATGTACGTCTGCCACAAAACAACAAATTTCACAACATACGCCAGTGATATTAAATCTGATTCTGGTTCAGATTCTGATTATTTCATCTGGAAATCAGAAATTATTGTGAATTTCTAAGTTTAAAAACTATTGATAGATTTACTGAGCAAAACACCCAAAATGTTGGAGGAACTCAGCAGCCCAGGCTTTATCCATGAGAAAAAAGTAAACAGTGGACGTTTCAGGCTAAGACCCTTCTGTGTGTGTGTGTGTGTGTGTGTGTGTGATTAAGTAAGTATTAAACATAACAACTAATTTAAATAAGTATTGTAAAAAGAGCAAAAAATAGAGTCCTGAAGAAAGATCTTGGCACAAAATGTCAACTGCCTACTCTTTTCCATTGATGCTGCCTGACCTGCTGAGCTCTTCCAGCATTTTATGCATGTTTCTTTGGATTTCCAGCATCTGCCGATTTTCTCATGTTTGTGATAGATTTGCTGATCTCTGCTACACAGTTATACCCACTTTTAAGTGCCAAACAAGAGACTGCACAAGGAATGGTAAATACTGATAAGCACTTTTTGCAAATTCCCAATATGTATTCTGAATGGACAAGAATTTCTGGTGGGAAAGCCAAAGACCACTATTTACCCATCAGTTCCCATTCCTTTCTGAGAGAATATCTCAGAAATCTTCATTCAAGAAATCAGAAGGGGCTTATTGATTTGAAATTCATTGTCAACAACATGGACGTTTAGCAGGGTCTATGCATTGTTCATTACTTGTGAAACTATGTTACAGTTTTCCCTGACAGATTATGACTGTAATTGCACTAGTGACTGAATGTAAACTCCAGTCTTTATTTTCAAAACTATTATTCCATGGCCAGTCTGCTTTCTGTTTCTATAAATCCAGGAGAAATCAAACTGCTACCTTCCTGCCGAGTGTTTTCAGCATTTTCTGCAACTTTTTCTCTTCTAGAGATCTGGATATTGTCAAATATCACTCAACACAGTATATTTGGAAACAGTGAACTCTACTGAATAGGTGTAAGTTAGTTAAAATTGTAAAAAGGAATGACCGAGTTGATAGAAAGTGTTCCCTTTGGCAGATGTGTGAAGGACAAGTGGAGATGGAATGAAGTATAAGAACTGAAACTGACATGGGTAGAGCCAAGAGCTGTACAGGTGATAGGCAAAAGGGGATACGAGAGGATCATGGGACAGGAGGTCCGGGAAGAAAGACAAGGGGGGGGGGACCCAGAGGATGGGCAAGATGTATATTCAGAGGGACAGAGGGAGAAAAAAGAGAGTGAGAGAAAGAATGTGTGCATAAAAATAAGTAACAAATGGGGTACGAGGGGGAGGTGGGGCCTTAGCGGAAGTTAGAGAAGTCGATGTTCATGCCATTAGGTTGGAGGCTACCCAGACGGAATATAAGGTGTTGTTCCTCCAACCTGAGAGTGGCTTCATCTTTACAGTAGAGGAGGCCGTGGATAGACATGTCAGAATGGGAATGGGATGTGGAATTAAAATGTGTGGCCACTGGGAGATCCTGCTTTCTCTGGCGGACAGAGCGTAGATGTTCAGCAAAGCGGTCTCCCAGTCTGCGTCGGGTCTCCCCAATATATAAAAGGCCACATCGAGAGCACCGGACGCAGTATATCACCCCAGTCGACTCACAAGTGAAGTGTTGCCTCCCCTGGAAGGACTGTTTGGGGCCCTGAATGGTGGTAAGGGAGGAAGTGTAAGGGCACGTGTAGCACTTGTTCCGCTTACACGGATTAGTGCCAGGAGGGAGATCAGTGGGGAGGGATGGGGGGGACGAATGGACAAGGGAGTTGTGTAGGGAGCGATCCCTGCGGAATGCAGGGGGGGGGAGGGAAAGATGTGCTTAGTGGTGGGATCCCGTTGGAGGTGGCGGAAGTTACGGAGAATAATATGTTGGACCCGGAGGCTGGTGGGGTGGTAGGTGAGGACCAGGGGAACCCTATTCCTAGTGGGGTGGCGGGAGGATGGAGTGAGAGCAGATGTACGTGAAATGGGGGAGATGCGTTTAAGAGCAGAGTTGATAGTGGAGGAAGGGAAGCCCCTTTCTTTAAAAAAGGAAGACATCTCCCTCTCCTAGAATGAAAAGCCTCATCCTGAGAGCAGATGCGGCAGAGACGGAGGAATTGCGAGAAGGGGATCGCGTTTTTGCAAGAGGCAGGGTGAGAAGAGGAATAGTCCAGATAGCTGTGAGAGTCAGTAGGCTTATAGTAGACATCAGTGGATAAGCTGTCTCCAGAGACAGAGACAGAAAGATCTAGAAAAGGGAGGGAGGTATCAGAAATGGACCAGGTAAACTTGAGGGCAGGGTGAAAGTTGGAGGCAAAGTTAATAAAGTCAACGAGTTCTGCATGCGTGCAGGAAGCAGCGCCAATGCAGTCGTCGATGTAGCAAAGGAAAAGTGGGAGACAGATACCAGAATAGGCACGGAACATAGATTGTTCCACAAAGCCAACAAAAAGGCAGGCATAGCTAGGACCCATACGGGTGCCCATAGCTACACCTTTAGTTTGGAGGAAGTGGGAGGAGCCAAAGGAGAAATTATTAAGAGTAAGGACTGTGACGAGAATACACATAGATGTTAGCTGTCCTGTGAGATCAGCAGTTGGTCTGCCACCTGTCCTCAGGGGAAGGAGAGATAAGGAACAATGGAGCAGCGTCTGAAGATGTGTAATGAAGGGACGGGAGAGAGAGAGAGCTGTCTGGAGCGGCTCTCCCTTTGAACCCTGAACTGTTTGAAGTGATGGACAGGCGATACCCCAGCAGGGGGATAAAAAGGGACAGGTTCGCCAAGGCAAGACACACACGACACCCGAGGTAACGAGACCCTGGAAGCGGTGCGCCTCTCACGAGTTGGTGGGAAGTACCGCACCTTAAACGTACAGGGTGGAAAGGTACGATCAGCGGGAACCCGGTGTGTGTCCACCCTCGCTTGGGTGCCAGGTTCACTGCAGAGGATCAACTGCATCTGGAGGAGGGGTCACAGTCGGTGACCTCAGGTGACATCACCAAGGACCTGCCCGAAAGCTGCTTATGAGCAATATCGCCGGTCTGTGAGTGGAAGCTGTGTCTGAATGATCAGTCGTTCCCGTTCTCTCTCTCCCTCCCCCTACGTTGTCCATCGCCATGGCAACGATTACTGCGAACTGAACTAAATTGGACTGAACTTTTGTGTCACTTTGAAATTTGGTCATTTACCCCTAGACAACGATAGAGCTTGATTGATCCTGTTATCTTAATTCTGTGCACATGTGTGTTTATCATTGCTGAACTGCTGCATTTATTATCCTTTCGATTACTGTGTTGCTTGTTTCTTTAATAAAACTTTCTTAGTTCTAGTAATCCAGACTCCAACTGAGTGATCCATTTCTGCTGGTTTGGCAACCCAGTTACGGGGTACGTAACAGGACTAATTCCGCTAGACGGAGCAGAGTGGTGGTAGAGGGGAACTGATTAGGTCTGGAATCCAAAAAGAAGCGTAGAGCTTTGAGACCTTCCTGATGGGGGATGGAAGTATATAAGGACTCGACATCCATGGTGAAAATAAAGCGGTGGGGGCCAGGGAACTTAAAATCATCGAAAAGTTTAAGAGCGTGAGAAGTGTCACGAACATAGGTCGGAAGGGATTGAACAAGGGGTGATAACACAGTGTCGAGGTATGCAGAAATGAGTTCGGTGGGGCAGGAGCAAGCTGAGACAATAGGTCGGCCAGGACAGGCAGGTTTGTGGATCTTGGGTAGGAGGTAGAAACGGGAAGTACGGGGTGTGGGAACTATAAGGTTGATAGCAGTGGATGGGAGATCCCCTGAGCGGATAAAGTCAGTGATGGTGTGGGAGACAATGGCCTGGTGCTCCTTAGTGGGGTCACGATCGAGGGGTAAATAAGAGGAGGTATCTGCGAGTTGTCGCTGTGCCTCGGCAAGGTAGAGGTCAGTACGCCAGACTACAACAGCACCCCCCTTATCGGCGGGTTTAATAATAAGGTTAGGATTAGTGCGGAGGAAGTGGAGAGCAGAGCGTTCCGAAGGAGTGAGGTTGGAATGGGGACAAGGTGCGGTAAAGTCGAGACGGTTGATATCCCGTCGGCAGTTAGCGATAAAGAGATCCAGAGTAGGCAGAAGACCAGAGCGGGGTGTCCATGAAGAAGAGGAGGGCGGAAGACGGGAGAAGGGGTCATCGGTGGGGGTGGAAGAGTCCTTGCCGAAGAAGTAGGCTCGGAGACGGAGACGGCGGAAGAAAAGTTCCGCATCGTGGCGAACACGGAACTCGCTGAGGTGTGGGGGAGTGGAACAAGTTGATTTGCTCTCGTATTGATCTGGTGTGAAGCACAAGAGCTAAAAACCTTCCTTACTGCCAAAGTTCAAAGTGAATTTATTATCAAAAGATGTATGTATATATTTTCATTTTCTTGCAGGCATTAACAATTAACAGTAAAACAACGAATGTATTGTTCTTCTCGGCTTCCCATTGAACAGGCCACTTACAGCAATATATTAAAATCAAAATCATTAATCTATAGAAAATCATCAATAGATTGAGGAAAAACAAATTAATAAGAGGGCATTTTGCTTGTGAAGCTTCAATGTCTAGCCAAATTGAGGACCCTGCAAACCCAGTCAACCACATAAGATAAAAAGGAACTTAATTGATATTTTTTAATGTCTGGAAAATCCAGACCCTCTAGACTACTGGGAAGCTGTAACTTAGACATTTTATTATAGGGTCTTTTTTTATTCCAACAAACCAGCCATTTATTTTTTTAAGTATTTGTTGGGTAAAAATGACTGAAATCATTCGTAATGGGTAGAGCAAATGAGGAAGAATGTTCATTTTGAGCATGGATATTCGGCCAAGCCAAGAAATGGGAAGAGTGCTCCATCGCTCAAGATCCTGTTTGATTTTGTCAAATAACTGTGTAAATTTAGCTTTGAAAAATTGATCAAACGGAGGTGTGATAAATATGCTAAGTAAACAAAACCTGTCTGCGACCATTTAAAGGGGAAACACACTGAGTGTCTGGTACCTGCTGCAGATTCCCCAGAGGCATAGCCTCTGATTTATTAAAGTTAATTTTATTACCTGAAAAGGCAGTAAATGAATTGATGCATTGTATAAGGTGGTGCACTGATATAGCAGGGTTTGAAAAGAAAATTAGAACATCATCCGCATACGATGTAATTTCATGTGACTTTAGTCCTATGTTTGGGGTCTCGCCGAATAGCCTCAGCCAATGGCTCAATCACTAGCGTGAAAAGTAGTGGTGATAAAGGGCAGCCCTGCCGACTGCTCCTCTGAATACTGAAATTATCCAACCTAATACCATTACAGGTTTCCCCCACCGTCCGAAGTTAGAGCGTTCCTATGAAATGGTTTGTAAGCCGGAATGTCATAAAGTGAAGAAGCAATTACCATTTATTTATATGGGAAAATTTTGTGAGCATTCGCAGACCCCAAAATAACCTACCAAATCATGCCAAGTAACACATAAAACCTAAAATAACAGTAACATATAGTAAAAGCAGGAATGAGATGATAGATACACAGCTTATATAAAGTAGGAATACTTTTCCACAATCATTGCCTGAACTGTTCTCCGTAGCGAAAATCTCACGCAAGCGCCGTCGGCAAAAACACAGCGCAAGCGCTGTCCAGTAACCTTTAAGCTATGAAACTGCCAAATCATACCAATTATCACGTAAAAATACACAGCCGATATAAACTAGAAATAATGCATGTACAGTGTAGTATCACTTACGGGAATCGGGAAGACAGCGAGCACACTGATGATGGTGTGTTAGGCTGAGTCGTTGGAGGTTGGGGTGGTGCAGTGGCCCCCACCCTCCAAGCCGCCGACTGATACATTGCCGCGAAGCATGCAGTGGTAGCTGGGAGGCACACAGCACATCTTTAAGAAAAAAGCTGAAATAAACAAGCTAATTAATTAGGTGCTGCCGGCACGTAATTGTCAGCCCAGATCAGTGCCGATTGCCGATTGCTGATTGCATTGCCTCTGATCTGGGCTGACAATTACGTGTCGGGCGGCACCTAATTAATTAGCATGTTTATTTTGGCTTTTTTCTGAAAGATGTGCTGTGTGTCTCCCGGCTACCACTGCATCTGTCCACAGCCTGGGTGTTGGGGTGGTGGGACACTGGGGTGTCATCTCGTCGTCTGTTTCCATTAGAGCAGGCAGCTCATCTTCTCCTATGACTGCCCGCCTCGATGTCGAAGGTCGAGGTTCGTCGTCTGCTGTGGCTGATGTGGAAGGCTTGCTTGACTGCTGAGCGTATTTTTCTATCACACAGTTCTTTAATAAGGACTCAAACCATCCTGCAAATACCCCCTAAACCGACATACCCTTTCAAAATTAAAGTCGTACTTTATCATTACTCATTTGGTTTCAATTGTTATCCTTTCTTCTTCTAATTGCATCAGCTCTTCACCTATCAGTTCTTGGTCATGGAATGCCAAAACCTCTTCAACATCATCTTCGTCAGCTTCCACAAGCCAAACTCACTTAGTCCTTACTTCGTTCACCACGATCAAAATGCTTAATTATGTCTAGTTTTACACTAAGTGTAACATCCTTACGAGCTCTTTCAGGCTTTTCCGATACCATAGAACTCATCTTGCAAATGGCTGCTCACAGGCACGTCCTTAAGCAATGCCAGCGAGAATGCAGTTCCGAATCCGGGGGAGAGCGGCTGCTCGGGGCGCACGCTGCCTTTTATCGCACGCTGATTTTTTTTGCGTGCTGCTTTTTTCGTAACAGTGAAAACAGCTTCTGTTGGTGAAAACAGGGTACTAATGTAGGTTTTTCATAATAGTGAGGTTTCGTAAAGCGAACGTTCGAAAAGCGAGGGACACCTGTAGTGAGAATTGCAGCCAAAGGGTCATTATAAAGAACCTTCACCCACTTAATAAAATTATTGCCCAAACCAAATCGTTCTAAAGTAAGAAAAAGATGCGGCCATTTGACATGATCAAAGGCCTTTTCTGCATCTAAGGAAACCACCAAACCGTCCACTGCCTGTTGCTGACATGCCTGAATCACATTTAGTAATCTTCTGATATTGTTAGATGATCTACGGCTTTTTACAAAACCCGTTTGACCCTCTTTTATGATAAAAGGTAATAGTTTCTAATCGCAACGCTAAGGTTTTAGATAAGATTTTAAAGTTAACATTTAACAATGAAATAGGCCTGTAGGAGGCACAATCTTCGGAGCTCTTTCCTTTCTTAAGAACTAGGGAGATATTAGCTTCTCTCAATGATGGTGGGAGGAGACCACAATTAAATGCATGATTGAACATGTTTAGCATAGGCTCTGATAATAACCCTGTGAACTCTTTATAGAATTCACTAGTGAGTCCATCAGGACCAGGGGCCTTCCCACTTTGGAGCTGTCTCACAACTTCCTGTATCTCATGTATAGATAACGGAGCATTGAGGAGGACTCTTGTTCAGAAGAAATGCCTAGGAGACCTAAAATCCTGAAAAAGGACTCCATCCTAGATTGTCCATCATTACAGTGCTCAGATTGATACAGTTTAGAATAAAAATTCTGAAACACAACATTAATCATTTTAGAATTACTAGTGAGGGCTCCTGCCCCACCCCTAATTGAAGCAATAGACTGAGAGGCATTTTTCTTTCTAGCTAAATAAGCCAAATACCTACTTGTTTTCTCACCATGTTCAAACAATCGTTGTTTAGCAAATGTCAATTTTCTTTTGGCTGCTTGTGTAAGTAAAGAGTTTAGTGCACAGCGTAGGGCTGTGATATTCTGTAACTTGGCTGCAGAAGGCTTATTAATATAATCCTTTTCAGCTGCCGCAAGCCTTGCCTCCACTAGGCGCTGCTATTCCGCAGTTCGTCGCTTCTTACTAGCAGAGTTGGAGATAATTATCCCCTTGCATAGGCCTTAGCGGTTTCCCAGAGCATTGATGGGCTACTAGCTGATTTGAAATTAATAGATAGGAAAGTTTTGAATTCGGAAGTAAAGTAGTCTATAAATTTATTATCTTTTAGAATAAAAGGATTCAGCCTCCAATGTCTAGATTGTGCTGAATTATCTTTGGGCTTAATATTTAAATATACTGCTGCATGGTCAGAAATAGCGGTATTTCCAACTGGGCAAGATACAACTAAATCTCGGAGCGTTTTGGGGGTTAGAAAAAAGTCTATTCTGGCGTAACACTTGTGTGGATTAGAAAAAAAAACGTGACATCTTTGTCTGAGCAATATATCAACCTCCAGACATCCACAAGTCCTAGTTCTCCACATAAGCCCATGATTTGCTTGGACTGAGGAGAGCAATGGGGGACCAATAGGTACTCTGTCCATGAATGGATCCATGAGACAATTAAAATCTCCACCTACAATAATGTTTTGTATTGAAAAGCTTGTAAGTTTGGAAAAAGCATCTGATAGGAATTTGAGAGGATGAGCTGGAGGGCAGTAAACATTGAGAATACCATATTCCTCTCCATATATTGAAGCCTTAACAATCACAAATCTCCCATACTTATCCTAATGCAGTCTAATAACTTAAAAGGTAAGTTCTTCCTAATTAAAATGGCCACTCCCCTACTCCTGGTATTAAAAGATGAAAAATAGACTTGATCAAATCCACTCTGTTGCAGTTTTAGATGTTCTTTATCATTTGAATCTATCTCCTGCAATAAGGCTATATCCACCCTTTCATTTTTCAGGTTTAGTAGGATTTTCTTTCTCTTGATAGGTGAATGACTCCCCTTAATGTTCCAAGTGCACAATTTTAATATATTACTGGTCATAACCCTTTATAAGAATCATGTGACTCCAGAGGAGAAGAAACCCGACTTAAGATCAGCTGAGCAGCAATAAGTAAATTAAAAAAACACAAAAAAAACAAAGCGCCAACAGCGCTGAACAAGAGGACTTACCCCACACTTAAAGGGGATATCTGAACCTTCTAGCACCTCATATTCTACCCCACTGCTAATATGGCATTTGACAAAGAGCCCATCTGACTCCAGATTATCTC
Organism: Mobula birostris; assembly: GCF_030028105.1. Lineage (NCBI taxonomy): Eukaryota > Metazoa > Chordata > Chondrichthyes > Myliobatiformes > Myliobatidae > Mobula > Mobula birostris. Next base: position 23,146,005 of record NC_092374.1, on the reverse strand, counting down.
TCGAAATTTAAGATGGGGGTTTCTCCAAAGTGTTCTAAATGTAAAGTAAATACTGGAACTTTCACCCACTGTTTTTGGACTTGTCCCAAACTTCAGGCATACTGGAGTTATATTTTGGGTGAAATGGAAAAGATTCTGAAGGTGGAGCTTGAACTGGACCCAGTGTCTTTCCTCTTAGGCTTACCCAGCAGTTGTATTATTAATGCACATCAGAAAAAACTTTTTAACATCTTGACTTTTTGTATGAGGAAGAACATTTTACTTTGTTGGATATCCGATAAGGCCCCTGAACTTTTTGGTTGGCGTAAATTAATCATAGAATACATTCCTTTGAACTTTTTGACATGCATGGTACACTCAAAAACAAATAGTTTTCATAAAACATGGCAACCTTTTCTGCAGTATTTAGATGTAAACCTGTCTGCTATACTAATAAGGGCTTTTATATCGGATGTTGTGGTGATGTCTATATTTTGATGGAAGTGTTCTGATACCTGATATCTGTGAGGGGAAGAAATGTAAATATAAGTGTATCCGGAAATTGAAAGTTTTGTTATGCTGAACAAAAAAAATTAAATTAAATTAAAAAAAAGATGATCATCTTTGAACAACCACTTTATTTAAAGCAAATCCAACGTACAGCAGGATTGGAAACCTGTTGTTAAAACTAATGCTATTCATCTACTTACCATGTTTATACAAGGTTGTTATAGCTGGGGCTGGTAGTGTGGATAATCTCCCATTACTTATTAAATGTTACCAGTAGCGTGCATCTCAAATAGCCTCTGACAGCCAAGTCCAGCTCCTTGCCTTTATGTGCGGCTTAGCTACTAAGCCCAACTGAACTGTTTCTGCTGACAGGAGAAGGGGCAAGGGTGGGTTACTGGTGCCTTATAACCAGTTGCTTTGGGCAGATGGGCTCATCAACCATGGTTGACGGCTCATTTAGGAGAAGGAAAACTCTGACCTCAAACCTCCACTGGGGAGGGCTTCAGGAGTAAACCCGAAGGAAAAATCTGGTGCTGGAGCCCCTAACACAGTGCTACATTGAGTTCAATGCTGACTGACGACTCCTACGATGCCACTGCTGCCAAACTGTATCAGTTGCTGCTGCTCCTTTAGACTCATCAGCTGCTTTGGGAGGGGGAACCTACTACATGGGCAACAGCTTGCTCTCCATATCATACTGCCCTGGCATTCATATCACGTAGATAGCTGTGATGCTACATCCATGGTCCTGACCAACAGAGGACCTCTAAGGTTTATTCGGTCTCTTCTCTGTGAAATAATTAGATTTTAAACTTTCCAAAAGTCCCTTGAGTCACAAGACAACACTAACTACCCTAAGAATGGAACAATTTGTGAATTATTTCTGATCTTGTGTATTACTTAATCCAATAGTTAATTCAGACAGAAAATCAAACATGCTTCTGAAAGATGAGGTTCTGCAAACAGCAAGATCAGCAAGTATAGAAGAATTCTACAAACCCAGACAACTTGGGAAACTAAAAGAAACATATAGGGGTAACGTGCATTAATAATGCCTTTTGAAAAACTAGGTTCAATGAAGAACCCTCTTTGATCTATTAACTTTAATAATCCAGTGAGTACATAAATCTAAATCTCTGCCACTACAAAATTACTTGCAGTTGATGACAGAGGCAACAACTAAATAATTTAAACAAGGGGAAATTCATTTTATGCTCCGTCCAGTCTACTTAAATATCTGCAATAATAACTGCTGAAATTTTGTTTGAAGTTGTAGAAATAATTGATTGGCTACGCTTTAATGAGTACATTTACATCTTTCACACAGAGCAAAGTGTACACAAAATAAAAATGAAACAGGGCACCTTATGTAAGCCAAATGAAGTTATAATTGAATGGTTCTCCCTGGGAGGTGCAAATAGTTTTTACATTGTTATGATAACAGACACCACACTTTCAATTATTGTATTAAATTTTGTCATAACGGGATCTGGATTTTTTTCACTATTACTTTATTGCTTTCAGAAAGAAGAGTTGAGAAGAATTTCCCAGCAATTCTGTGCAATTCCTCAGCAGCTAGGTGGAAAGTATTTTAAGTATAATCTGATGCCCTCAGCACCAGTTACTCTTCATTCAGTTCTGAGGTGCTGGTGAATCAAAATCAGAATCAGAATCAGGCTTATTAACATTGGCATATGTTATGAAAATTGTTTTGTGGTAGCAGTACAGCGCAATACCGAAAAGGCAAAAAAGAGAGCAAAAATAGTGCAGTAGTGTTCATTGGTTCTCCGACCATTCAGAAATCTGATGGCAGGGAGGAAGAAGCTGTCCCTAAAATGTTGAATGTGTGTCTTCAGACTCTCGTATCTCTCCTCTGATGGTACCAAGAGAAGAGGGTATTCCTTCACTGGAATGGGTTCTCAATAATGTATGCAAACTTTTTGAGGCATCCCCTTTTGAAGATGTCCTGGATGGTGGGGAGGCTAATGGCCATGATAGAGCTGGGTGAGTTTACAACCCTCTGCAGCTTTTTACAATCCTGTGCAGTGGCCTCTCCATGCCAGATGGTGATGCAACCAGTTAGAATGCTCTCTATAGTACATCTATAGAAATTTACTGAAGTATTTGATGGCAAACCAAACCCCCTCAAACTCCTTCGAAAGCCAGCAATTGTTGTCTGTATCTAATTGTTCAAAAATTATGGTGGTGAGCCGCCTCCATACATCAATGCATTTCTTCTGGTGAAGCTGTAAATGAATGAACAGCAGTCAGTTTCTAATTCTAGTGTGCAAATGAAGAGAACATACAGAAAATAGGGTTCTTACGCACATGTTGCCTTTGTCTTTCTTGTTCCTAAGAAGTTGTGGATTCGGAAAGATCTGTTAGGGTATCTTGGACCTGTATCTGCAGTTGTGTGTGAATGATGCACACACAGCAACCATAGCTTGCCACTGTTGGACAGAATGATTGAATATGGAATCTATCATCACCATATATATTCGCTCACTGATTTATCCAATATAGTTTGGATGTTCTTCTTACCCCAGAACCTGAACCAGTGGTGGAAAGAAGACCTCACTTGCTCTCTTTGTCAAGCACCTGGATCACTAAGCCACATTTTAACAAGATGCTCCACGAGCCTCACCCAGGGGCGGTACACTTGGTAGCAGAATCAAGTTCTCAGACAGCTGGCATCGATCTTGGAACAGAGGCAAATCACCACAAATGCTCTCCCACAAACATCGGCAGGAAATGTCCACAGTACACGATTTGTACCAGCAGGCCAACCTCCAGAGCACCATATAACATCAAAAGATGTAAGCGTTCTGCAGGTTGCTCGGGATTGGAAAATGGATGTGATCTTGAAAAAAAAAGCTTGTATTTCTCCCAGACATTGCAGCTACAACACTCTGGCCAGACATGGTCCTGTGGTCCACAACAGCCAAGCTGGCAAGCTGGCATATGTTGTGGAATTGACAGTACCATGGGAAGATGGTGTCGAAGAAGCTTATGAGAGGAAAAAGACAAAGTACTCTGAACTGGCAACTGAAGCTGCCCAGAATGGCTGGAAGACTTTGATTTTCCCTGTAGAAGTGGGATGCAGGGGATTCGTTGCTACATCTATGACCAGTCTATTGAAGAAGATGGGGGTGAGGGGTCACTCCCTCCAACAAGCAATCAAGGCCTTGTCAAATGCAGCAGAAGAAAGCAGCAATTGGATTTGGATTAAAAGAAAAGAAAACAACTGGGCTGCAAGATGAAGACAGGAGGGTATGGAGCTGAGGGGGGGGTGTATCTGGGACGCCAGGTAGCACCGTTGAGCCCTCTGGAGACGTCGTGGGCTTATCAATGAAATGTCAAAGAAGGAGGGTGCCCACCTGATGATCCCGATGACGTACCTACCCTCCCTCCTTGTCACCACTCCAAACCCACTGCCAACATTGAGAGTGCCAACTTACCTTGGGGATTAAAATATCAAGTCCTATTAGCTCTACTGTATCATTGAAGCTGGCAAAGTCAAAAGTCAAAGTACGTTTATTATCGAAGCCCGTGTGTGGTATACAACCCTGAGATTCATCTTCCTGCGGGTAGCAATGAAACAAAGAAGCATCATGGAATTCATTCAAAGAAAACCTCAAACATCCAACGCACATAAAAAGAAGAATAAATAGCACAAATGGCGAAATATGAGCGAGCAACACCCAGAATATTAAACAGCAAACCGACGAGTCCTTGGAAGAGTCTAGGGACGTCCAGTTCAATTTACCGTTGTGTTGTCCATTGAATGCAGGCTGGAGAGCCTGTCTGCCCCAATCAAAATCATGCAAAATAGCAATAAAAACAAGGGTAATCAGAAACTAACATGAACAGCAGAAGTCAAATCTGCAAACTGTGCTCATCAAGTCCTAAGAATCTAGCAATGTGTGAGAGGGTAGGGGAGAGTGGCCAAGCACAGGCAGATGGTGCTGAACCTTTCACTCTTGTTTTCATTTGTTTCAAGCTTTCCCAATGCTTTAATCGGTGAGATTGGCGAGAAATAGGTTTTTGCTCTACCAGATCACTCAGTCAGCCCAAGAAAACATTATTAAAATGTAAGTTACAGGCTCCAATCAAACACAGATTAGCAGTAGAAGTATATTTAAAAGAAAGAGAAGTTGTTTCATGAACTGTCTGCAGGAAGTCGCCCTAACTCGTGTTGGTCTCCGAATTTGTGCTTTGTAGTTAACAAGATAACTTTGAGTGATGGAAGTTGAGACACATGCTGTATTATAACAAGCCTGTAATCTCAAATCAAGTTTGCTGTGTGTACAAATAGAGTGAGATTCAGGTGAAATGAAAAACTTGCTTACAGCAGATTCAAAGGATTATAAATACAGATAACACACAATATAAATTCACAGGACAATGAAGTGGGATAGAAAAGAACTATTCTTGCAGCCATCAAAGGATGCACCATCCACGCCTTGCTACTGGCATCGGGCAGGAGGTGCAGAAGACTTTGGATCCACACCACCAGGTTCAGGAACAGTTATCAGCCTACAAACATCAAGCTCCAGAATGGCGTGGATAATTTCAATCACCACCACTCTGAACTGATTCTATGACCTGCAATAAATTCATCACTTTCAAGGATTCTTTTCAATACATTTTCTCAGTATTATTTTTATTTGCATATTTTATACAGTATTCTTTTGCACATAGGTATTTGTCTGTTTGCATAACAGTTCATGTTATGATGCCTTTCTGATTTCTGGTAACTCCTTTGTTACCACTTTGTGCAAATTTAATTGGTGTGGACTAGCTACCACAACAAACAACACAGTGCTAGATTGAACTGAACTGAGCTGAAATTGAACATTCTTGGACTGTTTCAATGACTATGTGATTTGACATTTTACATACTGTGTTTTTCGCTAGTTTTTTTGCCATTTGCACAATTTATTCTTGTTTTGGCGCTTTGGGGGGTTTGTTTCCTTTTCTTTGAAAGGTTTCCATGGTTTTCAAGTTTCTAATCAACAGTGTTCCACAATGGGCAGGGTCTCAGTGATGGCAATGCTATTTAAAATGATAAAGATGATACCTGGCATGTATCAGCCGATGTCTGAATGTAGCCAGGATCCTGTTGCAAGCATGCACAGAGTGCTGAATTTACTGAGCAGGATTCAACAAATTGCAGTCCTCAAAAAACACCATCAAATACGATCTTGGGCTGGGCAGATAAGTAGTAAGTTATATTCAATTCATTCTAAACTGGGTGCTTCTATATTGTTCATCTCCACATCAATTCAAGCCATTTAGAATGGCAGTGATGAATTAAACCCCTTTCTTGGCCATGTACAGCACTTGATGCAGGTGAAGATAACATCAGTTTTTTCATTCACCGCTGTTGCTCTAAGAAAGGAGAATAATCAGGAACGCTGTAATTACCACATACTATGATATAGCCTCAAACATTTCAGGCATTCACTTGTGATCTCAGTGGTTCCCAGCAGAAATTCCCAGAGAAGCCCAGAAATGAAATCAAATAAGCCTTCCATTTAGTCTGAAATATTGGTCCAGTACACCCCTGTTGGCCTGTAGCACATTGATAAATGGCGGATGGATCAGCCTGAGGAAAAAAAGATCGGCTGAAGATGAAAAGATGAGAACAGTAGGACTAATGAAACAAGACAAAGTAGGTGGCTGCTTGATAATTAAATGTTCCTCCCCAGCTGGTCTTCTTGAGCAATGCTCTATCTGCTGAGTATATTGTTCAATATTTTCAAATCATTGTACTCTCTCTGTTCCAAAAGATTAAGCACATTATCTTTATGCATCATCCTTTTACAGTGAATAAAATAGAGGAGTTGTATGTTAATCTGATACCTGATCAGAAAACATGAAGTCCACAACCATAAAGTGGTACTCATTTTTTTTTTCAGTCTGTTGAGCTTTCTAACATTTATCAAGGTCCATCGTGATCAATAACTGTTGAATATAAACATGCTTAGTATTAGACATTTAGCTGATTCTGAACTTGAGCATGAACTAATATACACATCTACAAACGTTTGTAATTAGACTGGTGCAAGACCATAGTAAATGGAATCAGACTCAGAACCAGAATGAGTTTTAATATCACTAGTATATGTCATGAAATTTGTTCACTTCGTAGCAGCAGAACAATGCAATATATGAAAACTATAGAATAAATAAATAAATACATAAATAAATGGCAGTGAGTATTTATTTGTATGTTAAATATTTAAATTGAAAATAGTGCAAAAACAGCAATAATAAAAAAGTGAGCAAGTGTTTGTGGGTTCAATGTCCATTTAGGAATCAGATAGCAGAGGAGAAGAATCTCGTCCTGAATCACTGAATGTGTGCCTTCTGGCTTGATAGTAACATGGAAAAGAGGGCATGTCCTGGGTGATGCGGGTCCTAATAATAGAGGCCTGCTTTCTGAGGCACTGCTCCTTGAAGATGCTAAGGATAATACCCATGATGGATTACAACTTCCTGTAGCTCCTTTCGATCCTGTGCAGTAGCACTCCCCCACCCCCCCAAACCAGACAGCGATACAGCCTGTCAGAATGCTGTCCACGGTACATCTGCAGAAGTTTTCAAGTATTTTAGGTGACAAACCAAATCTCCTCAAATTCCTGATAAAATATAGTCACTGTCTTGTCTCCTTTATAACTGCATCGTTATGTTGGGACCAGATTAGATCCACAGAGATATTGACACCCAGAAACTTGAAATTGCTCACTCTGTCCACTTCTGATTCCTCTCTGAAGATTGGTTAGATGTGCCAGCCTCATGAGTATACTGTAGTACCAGCAATCTAGAGGCACCAACCATAATCCAGATGTAGATAACTGAATGGGACACCACTTCTTTAAAAGCATCATAGATATACTTAATTCATAATGATATATAGATGAATCTCAGTATAGGTTCCATATCAAAGCAAAATACTTCCTTCCAAAGCATCAGTGCCACTTTTAGACAATATGGTCATGGAGTCCTTTACTTTTTCCACCTATCACTTCTCAGCTTCTCATTTCATTCCCCCTCCCTCTCCCCACCCACTCAACTTCACCCTCACTTATTCTTATCTATCATCTGCCAGCTTGCACTCTTTCCCTCCCTCCATCTTCTTGTTCTGGTTTCTTCCCCCTTCCTTTCCACTCCTGATGAAGGGTCTTGGCTTGAAGCACCAACTGCTTATTGCCCTCCATAAATGCTGCCAGATCTGCTCGATTCCTCCAGTATTTTGTGTGTATATTGTGCTGGATTTCGAGCATCAACTGAATCTCTGGTGTTTACATTTATGAAGTGTTTAGCTGCAGTAATACAGGACTGGACCCCTTTGTATCCCGTGGCAACAGGACCAGATCAGCCTGGGCACGACTGAAGGACCTGGGAGAATGATGGGTGAGGGAAGTAATAGACAAAGGGGCACTACTCCTGTGTGATCTATACATTGTGTTCTCAATGCCTTACCTGCCAGATGAGCATTTTGAGGCAGAGTGCACTTTCAAAGGAAATAACTGTCAGGCAATGGGCTCTAATTTAGTTTTCTCATAGCTAATATTGAGAGCTCTTCTAGATGGTTATGGAATAGCTTATGGTTAAGTACTTATAATGTCTCTATTTGTGGTTCTGATACATTAAAAAAGAGCTTAACCTCTGTCTCTGTGCCCAAAGTGTCTCCTGAAGGCTGGTGACACACAAGGATTCCAGGCCTGCAACTATGATCTTGGGGATATAACAAGAAAGCAAAGAAATAGTTCAAAGTGCCCTCAAGCTGCTCTTGTATTCAGTACAACCATGGATTTTCCAAACTAAATCTCAACTCGTTTTTCCAGCCTGTACCCTTAATCATTGACTTCCCTGAGGTTCAAAACACTATGTCTACCTCAGCTTTGATGATAGTTAACGATTCAGTACAGATGCTAAGGGGGAATCATTAGAGCCCAATGTAGTTTGGTTTGTAAGTTTGCATATTTATTGTATTGAGAGCCGGAAGAAGAAGCTGCTTGAGCATACTGATTTCACCCCTTGACTTCCTCTGCCTCTAGTTGTTGATTAATGGACTCCATATGAAAGAAAGCCGAAAATCAGATCCAAAAAATAAATATTATTTATTGAAATAAATTATGTAATACAATTTATTTCATATCCATACTTTAACTTCTAACTTCATTTTTATATAATTCTTTATATTTTATAATTGTTGAACATTGCCTGTTGCATGTTGCACCCCAACCAACACACCACAGTAAATTCCTAATACATACAAATGAGTATGGCAATCCTTGATCCTTGGAAGCTTTGACAAATAGCTTCAAGTCACTTTTTTGAGATGGATTAAACTCCAGAAATTGTTTAACAAAGAGACTGGGCTATCTCCAGGCTATATTTAGTCAGACTTTCAATTTTATGATTAAATAGTTCAAGATGTGAAGAGCAGAGATTTTATACAATTGTCATTATTTTCTACACTGGTTTCTCACTTTCCATCTGTATTTGGCCATCAACGTGGTACGTGGTAGAATAGAATCTGGACCTCTGAAAGTAAAGTTGTGGAGGGTGACAATTCTCTCAGATATTAGCCGTATAATGCACCTTGTCCTCAAGCAATGATGATTTGTGTTTCTACTACCCTTTCAGCAAATAATTTCTGGACCCCAGACCCCACCTTCCTGTGCATAAAGTATTTTGTTCTTCATTTCAATTCTCCATTCAACTGCCCCCACCCCAGTTTTACTGATCTCGTTGTTAGCAAAGCCTTTCAAAATTTTTAAACAGTTTTATTAAATCTCATTTCTTCTGTTCCAAATAATGCACCCACAACATATCCATTCTGTCCCAATTTATCAATTTATCTGTCTGAATTTATCAGACGGAGACAATTAAACCTCCTCTGCACCCTATCCAATGCTATAAGTTTCTTTTTATAGTCTGGTGACCAGAAATTTACATGGTCTTCCAATGGTAACATAACACAAAAATGCAGTGTTCAATACAACTATAAGATAAGCTACCTACTCTCAAATTCTATACCCTGGCCAATAACACATCCTCGCTGCCTGCTTAATCACATTACCAGCCTCCTCAAGGAATACAATACAGACAGAAGATAGATACATGGCTCCTACAGATCTGTAAACCTACTAATCAAAATCTTACTGATCCTCCATATTCCTCAGTATCCTACCATTCATCATCATGGTGTCATGGATTCATGGACTCATCAAGCACAAAAATAGGCCTTATAGTTGACCATGTCTCTACAAATATCAACAAACTCTCAATACTAACCCTATATATACCACCAGTTGCATTGAGTTTTCTCTTGCCTTGTTTTCACAGGAAACAAATTTTGAAACCTGTGCAGATTTTTATTCTCTCTGCCTAGTTCCATTGGCATGTGTCCAGAGCATTGTTCCTTGATCCTAGGTGAAATGTTGTAAGAAGCACAATGATTAGACTGGAGCTGTCAAGATAAGACAGCTGTACAATTGGTTTCTTAGCCCAGATGCTCCATACACTGGCACTTTTATTACAGCTTTTGCTCTGATCCCTATTCCCAATGCTGGGCATTCTGCTCTAATCAATATCTTTTACTTCATCCGAGAGACTTTCTGCTGTCTCTATTGGATCAGAAGCCAGTATGACATTGTGTTTATTATAATTTGGCTGAAATATTTGGTAAAAGTAAATCATTTGGGTGTTTGTCTCACACAACGCATTGGGCTTTATAGGCAGGATGCAAGGAAGATAACTTTTCTAGTTGAGGAGACTTAAACCAGAGGACAGTTCCAGAATAAGAGAAAGGCTATTCAGGACTAAAACAAGCAAAATAAAAAAGAACACACAAAATGCCAGTTCACAGGGGAAGCAAACCTTTGGACTTCACTCATTGCGTCCATTCAAAACTGAGATGGAAATATTTCTGAATGTTAAGTTGCAGAGGGATAGTGTTGAGGTAGAAGATGAGAAGGTACAGAGGTGGGTAATTTAATTCAGTTTCCTCATCAGACATCAAAGGCAAAGTGCTATCCATTCCACAAGCAACAGGAATTCTGCAGATGCTGGAAATTCAAGCAACACACATCAAAGTTGCTGGTGAACGCAGCAGGCCAGGCAGCATCTCTAGGAAGAGGTACAGTTGACGTTTCAGGCCAAGACCCTTCGTCAGGACTCATGCTGACGAAGGGTCTCGGCCTGAAACGTCGACTGTACCTCTTCCTAGAGATGCTGCCTGACCTGCTGTGTTCACCAGCAACTTTGATGTGTGTTGCTTCCATTCCACAAGTTTCACTTTCTGTCACAAAACAATTTCACCAACCAGGAAGAATTCAGGCTGAGTTTTCCCAATTCCAACTCATTTCAATTCTTTTCCTCATTTATTCACCGTCGGTCCATTACAGTTACACAGTTTCCTGATGCATAAGCAAAACATATATAATAATCGAAAGCAAAAAAAATCTGTGGATGTTTAAAATCTGAGTAAAGCAAGGAAATATTTTTGTTGAAAGATCATACTCATGAAATATTAGCTCTGTTTCTCCAATATTACAATAGTGCTGTGAGATTGAATGCCTGATGCTATAATAGAGCTGAAAAGTATACAGAACTTACAGTGCTTTCCAGTAAGAAACCTAACTCTCTTTTATTTAGGTGCTAAGAAATGAACACACATCTGACAGTGGGCTGCTTGACAATAATTTATCTTTGATTTCATTTTGCTGCAGAGCTAAAGCTGTTTTTCACAGTATTGTTTGATGTAAAATATGCATATTATCTAAACTGATTTATTAACCTACCATTCTAATGAGGATGCTATATAAATAAAAAGAAATATTCCTTCTCCATACTGTAATTTTTCAACTATCTATAATATCCCAGGGCAAGTTATTTAAAAGAACACTATAATTTTTCAACATCCTTTGCTATGTTAATTATAAATGATTTATGACATTTTAATGATGATTAGAAGAGGTTACCTCATTAATTACCACCTACAGGGAGAGATAATTTTGTTATCATTTTAACATTTTAATCTATTGGTGTTCTTTGATGATACATCTAGTGGAATAGATAAGGCAGAAAGTAGTGGATGTGGTAAATTTGGATTTATATTTCCTTTCACTAACGTCCCACACAGAAGGTTGGTGAAGAAGATCAGAGCACTTGGCATAGAGGGGGAGGGGGAATATAGCTAGCGAGTTTGTTTACAGATAGTTTAGGAATAAGCAGAGCCTTCTCAGGGTAGACAATCTGTTACTCGTGGAGTATAGCATTAATCAGTGCTTTGGCTACACTGAATCACCATCCACATCAATAATTTGGTTGAGGAAGTCAGATGTCCTCATTCTAAATACAAGGGATTCTGCAGGTGCTGGAAATCCAGATTAACACAGATAAGATGCTGGAGGAACTCAGCAGGTCAGGCAGATTCTGTGGAAAGGAATAAATGGTCAAACTTTTGGGCTGAGACCCTTCATCGGGACTGGAAAGGAAGGGTGAAGAAGCTGGAATAAGAAGGTGGGAAGAAGGGAAGAGTACAAGCTAGATGTTGATAGGTGAAGCCAGGTGAGGGGGAAGTTAGGTAGCTCGAGGAGGAGGGAGTAACATGAAAAGCTCGGAGATGATATGTGGAAATGGTAAAGGGCTGTAAAAGAAGTAATGTGTTTGGAAAGGAGAGTGATTAAGCTGTGAAGCTGCTTCAAGAGGATTTGGCAAGCAGAGGGAGAAGACAATTACATGGGAGAAAGAATACAATGTCGATAATTGTAAAGATATCCACTTCGGTGGGGAAAATATAAATTTTGATTGTTCCTTTAAAGGTGAAGAATTGGAGTTGGATGTCCTTCTGCCAACACCAAGAACCAACACATATGTGCACCTAATCATTAAGAAGCCAAATGTTTTTTTATTGATAAGGAATTTGAGCACAAAAATAAGACTATGTTTTTATAATTACAACAGACCACATTTATTGTAATGAGCATAAATTTCAAAGTTCAAAGTAAATTTATTATCAAAGTACATATATGTCGTCATATACAACCCTGAGATTCATTTCCTTTTGGGCATACTCAATAAATCTATAGAGTAATAATCAAAACAAAATCAATGAAAGATCGCCCAATTTGGACATTCAACTACAGTGCAGAAGACAACAGACTGTGAAATTACATAAAGAAAGACTTAAATATAATAATAAATAAATAAGTATAAATATTGAGAACATGACATGAAGAGCTGAGATGATTTTCTTTCAAAAGAAAGGATATAGATAGCTATGGAGGAATGAAGAGGAGACTCATCAGACCGTTTTTTTTGAAGGTGTATGATGAGGGATCAAATAGCCTTCTGTTCACTGTGGGAGTTTGCACGTCATGTTTGAGAGCTAACCATTGCATTTGTGATTCTGACAGAAAAGGGGCCAGCTGTTGTCTATCAAGCCAAGAGTTTTCCATGGAGTCAGAACTAAAAAGATAATGCATTAATCTACAGACCAATTGAGCTTCCACCTTGCTCACTGCTTGAGGCGAGCCAGACAACCTGATAACCAGTGTGTCGAAATGTCAAGCTTCTTCATTGGGTCAGAGTCTGTGTGAAGTGCTGGGGAAGATGGTGTCACTTACAGACATCCCACCTCTCCCGGAAGTTCTGGGAGTCTCCCGCATATTAATAGTGGCTCCCTGATGCCCGCAAATTATATACAATATCCTGGAAATCAATTTTTTTGAGAGCGAGAGAGAGAGAGAGCAAGAGAGAGTGAAAGCGAGTGCGAGAGCGATCACGAGAGAGAGAGCGAGAGAGCAAGCGCGAGAGCGACCACGAGAGAGAGAGAGAGAGAGAGAGAGAGAGAGAGAGAGAGAGAGAGTGAGCGCGAGAGTGACCACGAGAGAGAGAGAGAGAGAGAGAGAGAGAGCACGAACGCGAGAGCAACCACGGGAGAGAGAGAGAGCGACCATGAGAGAGAGAGAGAACGCGTGAGAGAGAGCGACCACGAGAGAGAGAGAGCGAGCGACAGAGCGAGCATGAGAGCAACCACGAGAGAGAGCGAACGCAAGAGCGACCACAAGAAAGAGAGCAAGAGCGACCACGAGATCAAGAGAACGAGTGCGCGTGTGGGAGAGAGAGAGAGCACCATGGCATAGTGTTCCAAAAAAAGAAAATATAAAACATACGTCACCCCAGCCTACCCTAAAGTGTAACCCTGCCTAATAGGAGTCAAAAATAATGACAGTGTTGCTCACTGCACTGTTTGCAACAGTGACTTTTCTATCGCCCATGGTGGGTTAAGACTGTAAAAGACATGTTGAGGTGAGTTTAACAGGTGTCATTCGTTCATTAGCATAGCTGACGTTATTTAAACTAGCTGGCCAGCTGCTAAGGAGCTACTCTATTGCAGACATCCCACCTCTCCCGGAAGTTCTAGGAGTCTCCCGCAAATTGATGGTGCTACCTCCATCTTTCTGCAGGGTGAAATGCAGGGTGAAATGTCTGAGGAGGTGATTAGGGGAGTGCCGGTTGGTTCAAGAATTGCATGCTTGGAGGGAGTAGTTTTTTGAACCTGGTTGTGTGGGACTTCGGGCTTCTCTACCTCCTGTCAAACACTACCGGCATGGAGGGTAGGTACTGCTTTTTTCCTGAGGCAGTGCCTCATGTAAATACACTCATTGGTAGAGAGGGATGGGACTGTCATGTATTAGATACAGGAGATTGGGGTTAAGAGAGAAATGTATCAGCCATGATGAAATGGCGGAGCAGACTCGATGTGCCTATGTCTTACCGACTTATGGATTGACTCTACTACTCTCCACACCTTCTTACACTCCTACATGTTCAAATTGTCAGATCAGACTATGATACAAACAGGATACTTTCAAGTTCAGGTTTATCGTCATCTGACTATACACGTATACAACCAAACGAAACAAATTCCTCCAGACCATGGTGTACCCACAAAACATATATCACACACAGCAGATAAAACAAAATATCACTGTACATAAGTTAACAAAATATAATTCAAAAATGCATGCAGTGAGCAGTACTGGTAAACAGTACATTAAACAGCTCACTGTCCTAGTGATGAGATCTCGGTGGCAGCGTATTCATTAGTCTGAGAACCTGAGGGAAGAAACTGCTACCCAGTCTGGCAGTCCTGGCCTGATGCTTCTGTCCTGCCTTCCAGACAGTAATAAGTCAAAGAGACTGTGGGATGGGTGGTAAGGATCCTCAACAATACTTTGGGCCCTTCCTTTAGAACACTCCCAGTAAATGTCACAAATAAGGAGGAAGGAGGCCCTGGTGATCAACTGTACATCTGCAGAGGTCTGTGAGAGAGTCTGATGACATGCCCAACGTCCTTAACTTTCTAAAGGAGTAAATATGCTGGCATGCCTTCCTTGTGATTGCATCTATTTGGCTGCAGTTTCGTGTTACTTTAGGTTTAACTGAACCTCATGGGTATGTATACAAATGTAGGTACATATTAAAAGTTTTTAATATATATCAAAGTACTTACTTTAATAAAACAATGGTGTACGCCAATGCAACTATAATATGGCTCTGTATAGCTTATTTTTTAATGGGTCAATTTAAATCAGGTTATTTCCCAGCGGAGGAGCAGGGAAGCTTATTAAAAATGCTGACTTTTGTTGATAAACATATTTTCCCTTGCATTAATAAAACATGTCACCAGCTTTTAATACATTAAGGAATGTTTTAATGGGAAGAAAACAAACACTGCAGTACTCTTTAATGCTGCCAAATTATGCTGGCTTGTTAAAAAAATTCACATTTGCAATTCAGTAAAAGAATGCGTGACAGGAACTTGAAGCATAACTTGAGAACAACCTTAAATCAATTTTACATTTATTTTCCCAATGGCAGCCAATAAAGAAAAGCTAAGCCACTATCTTCAGTTCTATGCACCTTCCCTCTTTTGCTGTTGATTCCTTGCTGGTATAGTGCCTATAAAATGTCTTCACCCCCTCTCGGAAGTTTTCGTGTTTTATTGTTTTACAACATTGAATCACAGTGGATTTAATTTGGCTTTTTTGATACTGATCAACAGAAAAAGATTATTTCATGTCAAAGTGAAGACAAATTTCTATGAAGTGATCTAAATGAATTACAAATATAAGATGTAAAATAATTGATTGCATAAAAATTCACCCCTTTAATATGACATACCAAATCATCACTGGAGAAGCCAATTGGTTTTACAAATCACATAATTAATTAAATGGAGATTGCTGTGTGTATTCAAGGTGTTTCAATTGATTGTAGTAAAAATACACCTGCATCTGCTGGTGAGTCAGTATCCTGGCAAAAACTACACTATGAAGACAAAAGAACATTCCAAGCAGCTCCATGAAAAGGTTATTGGAAAGTACAAATCAGGAGATGGATACAAGAATATTTCCAAGTCACTGAATATCCTTGGAGTACAGTTAAGTCAATCATCAAGAAATGGAAGGAATATTGCACAGCTTTAATTCCGCCTAGAGCAGGCCATCCTCAAAAACTAAGTGACTATGCAAGAAGGGGACCAATAAGGGGGTGCCACCAAGAGACCTATAAGAACTCTGGAGGTGCAACAACCTTCAGTGGCTGAGATGGGAGAGACTGAGCGTGTAAAAACAGTTGCCTGGGTGCTTTACCAGTTGCAGCTTTACGGGAGAGTGGCAAAGAGAAAGCCACTGTTGAAAAAAAACTCACATGAAATCTCAGCTAGAGTTTGCCAGAAGGCATGTGGGAGACTCTAAAGTCAGCTGGAATAAGGTTTTATGGTCTGATGAAACCAAAATTAAGCTTTCTGACCATCAGACTAAACGCTGTCTTTGATATATCATCAAAAAAAAAACACCATCCTTACCGTGAAGCATGGTGGTGGCTGCATCATGCTGTGGGATGCTTCACTGCAGCAGGCTCTAGAAAGCTTGTGCAAGTAGAGGGTAAAATGAATGCAGCAAAATAGAGGGAAATCCAGGAGAAAAACCTGATGCAGTTTGCAAGAGAACTGCAACTTGGGAGAAGATTTGTTTTCCAGTAAGACAATGACCCCAAGTGTAAAGCCAAACCTATACAAGACTGGCTTAAAAACAACCAAGTTAATGTCCTGGAATGGTCAAGTCAGGTCCAGGCATCAATCCAATTGAGAATTTGTGACTGGACTTGAAAGGGGCTGTTCACTCACAATTCCCATGCAATTTGACAGAGCTTGAGCGGTTTTGTAAAGAAGAGTGGGGAAAAATTGCAGTGTCCAGATGTGCAAAGCTGATAGAGACCTATCCACACAGACTCAAGGCTGTAATTGCTACCAAAGGTGCATCTACTAGATACTGACTTGCAGGGGTTGAGTAATTATGTAATCAATTATTTTCTGTTTAATAATTGTAATAAATTTAGACCAATTGTAGACATCTGTTTTCACTTCGGCAGAAAAGAGCCTTTACTGTCGATTAGTGTCAAAAAGGCCAAATTAAATCCATTGTGATTCAATGTTGTAAAACAATAAAACATGAAAACTTCCCAGGAGGGTGGTGAATATTTTTTATAGACACTGAGTTTACATTTGTAATTGAGGGTTATCCACAGATGCTTTATAACAAGCCAAGCCTTTATCGGAAAAGCTAAAGACTGCAGATGCAGGAAATGTGGAGCAGAAATACAAACAAGCTGCAGGAATTACTCACCCAATATAGCGGAATGGGCAGTCTATGTTTTTGTTCAAGAACCTTCATCTGGACCAGTGTATTTCCTTCTATAAATGCAGATAGACTCAGTGAATTCCTCCAGCAGCTTGTTTTAATTAGCATTTCTTGCCTATCTTTATTTATTCTTAAGGAAGAAGAGATGAGCTGACTTCAATGCTGAACTGAATGGCTTATAAGACCATATCAGAGGGCAGTTAAAAGTTAACCATACTGCTGTGAGCCTGAAATCAAATATCGACCAGTCATTAAAAAAAGTCAGATATCCTCCTTAAAGGACATTAGAAAACATTTTTTAATATTGCAAGAAATATCTGCTTATCAGAAATCAAACAATTCTCTACTTGTTTTCAAAAGATGGTATATTTGTTCTACAGATTAATTTATATTCTCATCTGCATTAAGTATTCTTCAACCACCATCACTGCTGGTTGGCCAACCGTGATTCTGGTGGCCCAATGACTCCATTTAAGATTTTTATTCTCAAACACACAAATATCATGGTCACACTCCACTTTATCCATCGAGTAATACAGCACAGAAAGAGGTTCTTTGGCCCAAATGCTCTGCATTAACCAAAATTCTGAACTATGCTAGTTGCATTCGCCTGTCCTCTAAGGCTTTCCTAACCATGTACCTGTCCATGAACCTTTTAAATGTGGTTATTATGTCTCCCTCATCCAATTCACCGGCAGTTCATTCCATAGACTGACCACCCACTGGGTGAAAATGCTGCCCCTTAGGTTTCAGTTATATTTATGCCCCTCACATTAATCTTATGACCTCTTATACTGAATGGCTGAAACCCTGGGGAAAAGATTCCAATAATTGCATGGAAGGTTGTATATAAACCTTTGAAGGAGGCAGGAGGGTTTTTTATAGTATCATTAAACCATCTAGATGATGTGGTGGTGGCAGATAGTTCCATAAGTTATTTTCATACAAGGGATGGACATATTGAAGACAGAAATTCATCTGGTTGAAGAAAATAACAGGAATATGGAGGGATCACCACTGGTTCTCCAAACAACCAGCACTGTTTGAAAGGGTTGAATGGGCTATGATAGTGCCATGATTTTAGAACACAGAGCGGCACAGTACTGGAAATATTTATGCTGATCCATTTTGTCTGCTCTTTGATTAAGATCATTCGTGTTTCTTCTGTCTTTGAGGTTTTCTACTTCCCTCTAAAGTCTTGGGATGGGCCATCAATCTCTTACAGTAATGACACCCATAGGTGACTAACATAGGAGAGAAGGGTAGACTTGGAAAGTAGAGGAAGTTACAGGTCTTAAAACTCAAGTCAAAGGCAGAAACGTGGGGGAAGAATAACAGTGATGTAAATAGCCTGGAGATGGAATAGTTCTGAGAAAGTTCTAGGACTATGCAGGTTGGAGGAAACTTGGAATTTGAATCGAGAATATTTTCTTCGGTTTCAGGCACCCCACTTTAGGAAAAAATGCTGTTAATCTGGAAGGAGTGCAGAATTTATTTATGAAGTTACGGGCAGGAATTGAGGACTAGCCATACCCCTGTTGAGCAGACTAGGATTTTATTCCTTGGGCCATAGGAGAAGGAGTTGTGATATTATTATTGTTTTTTTTATTAAGTGCAATCGTGAACAATAGCCAGATCAGAAATGCTGATCAAGTCAACTAGTTCCCAAAGAGAACTCTGATAGGCCAATCAGATGGTTGACTGCTGCTCAGTGATAGAACACAAAAAAAATCATATGTACAATTAAGAAACATTAAAAAGTAGTAGAAATACTGTAGTCGTGATGATCATGATACTTGGTAGGATACTTGGTAGTGTGGAGGAGCAGAGGGATCTCGGGGTACATGTCCACAGATCCCTGAAAGTTGCGTCACAGGTGGATAGGGTAGTTAAGAAAGCTTATGGGGTGTTAGCTTTCATAAGTCGAGGGGTAGAGTTTAAGAGTCGTGATGTAATGATGCAGCTCTATAAAACTCTGGTTAGGCCACAGTTGGAGTACTGTGTCCAGTTCTGGTCGCCTCACTATGGGAAGGATGTGGAAGCATTGGAAAGGGTGCAGAGGAGATTTACCAGGATGCTGCCTGGTTTAGAAAGTATGCATTATGATCAGAGATTAAGGGAGCTAGGGCTTTACTCTTTGGAGAGAAGGAGGATGAGAGGAGACATGATAGAGGTGTACAAGATAATAAGGGGAATAGATAGAGTGGATAGCCAGCGCCTCTTCCCCAGGGCACCACTGCTCAATACAAGAGGACATGGATTTAAGGTAAGGGGTGCTAAGTTCAAGGGGGATATTAGAGGAAGGTTTTTTACTCAGAGAGTGGCTGGTGCGTGGAATGCACTGCCTGAGTCAGTGGTGGAGGCAGATACACTCGTGAAGTTTAAGAGACTACTAGACAGGTATATGGAGGAATCTAAGGTGGGGGCTTATATGGGAGGCAGGGTTTGAGGGTCGGCACAACATTGTGGGCCGAAGGGCCTGTACTGTGCTGTACTATTCTATGTTCTATGTTCTATGTTCTATAAGTCTGCTGGAGCGAGATATTTATACACATGCTGTCCTCCATAATTCAAAGCGATTGAAGGATCAGGTTTCAGGGTGAAAAGCATGGCAGGAGCACTTGGAACTAAAAACTAATCCCTACCGGGAGAAAACAGCACCTGTTCTTTCTGCACTGTTCTCCAGCAGTTTAAGGACTAAGTCCAGCCAGAACATAACTCACAGGTGCTCTTGAAAGTCAGGTAATAACCCTACCTACCAACAACCAAGCATTTATAGTGGTCAAGGCATAGACCAGTTGAATATGTAACATCTTTTTCCCAGGGTCGGGCCATTGAGTATAAGAAGGTATATGATTAATGTTTGCAAGAAGTGGGAGCTGAAAGAAAGCCTTTAGCATCTGTGGATATCCCTGAACTACAAATTCAAAAACAATGTCAATAAAAAAGTATTCACCCCTCTTTCTCAATTCATCCAGTGACAACGGCATTACTGGAAACACAAAACACTATGATGGCAATCAAAAAAATGATGGTGTGCTTGTGCAGTCATTAAACCTTCAGTATTTATGGGAGCCTACCCTGTACAAACCGGCCACTGGCCTTTTTGAAAATACAAGGAGTTAGGTACTTTAAAATCATTGATGTTAGTGTAAGTTGTATTGTGTGCAGTTTTGTTCATCTATCTGCAAGAAAGATATCAGAAAGACTGCAGAGAAGATGTACAAGGAATTTGCTGGGACTTGAGAACCAGAGTTATAGGGAAAGGTTGAATTTCCTGGAGTGCAGGAGAACGAGGGGAGACCTTATAGAGATATGTAGCACCACCTAGACACATTGCTGAGCTCAACAGTAGGGCAAAAGGTTAGTGGTGACATATCTGACATACAGCACTCTGTGTACACCCCATGTTGTGATATGGCAAAAAAAATTAAACAGTAAGGCTCCCATTGAAACACTACAGATAATCGGCAGTTCTCAACACAGCTATCAGATAGCTTCCAATGCAATTCAGCCAAATTTATCCTGAAAATTCAAAGTCTGCATAGATTGGGATGCTCAATGCTAATGGGTTTGATTTTTAATTGTTTGGAAACATAACTGATGTGGGCCAAGGAAAATGATACCGTCGATAATGATTCTTAAAGTAAACCACGGGGGGATAATTATGGTTAATGGCATGACAAAGAGTAAGATGCTGTTGATGTATGATAATTAGTGCTTCCTCGACATTAATGTTTTATGATTGAGGTAGAGAAATTAAAATAGAAATAACCTGACAGTGTTATTAAATATGTGCAGTTATCAGCCACGTATTTATTGTAATACTCTTCCGAATAAATTTTTGAATTCAATTTCAATATTCCTGTCTAATATTATAAGACTGTAGATTGCCTGTCAATCAACAGCTCTTCTTGATTTATCTCTCTCCAGTCTCAACATTTACATTTCTGATGCTTTTGTACACTGTGAGCATTAGTCCTCTACCTGAAGGAAAAAAAATACTAAAATGGAGCTCATCTCTCACAGGCATTTTCTCTGGTTTAGATCAATGCTTTTATCCCAAAAAAGTACAGATGTCAACAATAACGAATGTAAATCATTTAGAATTCTAAATGCTCTGAGTTTATCATGGTGCACATAGACGCTGCTGTTCCCAAACCACATGTTGGATAGTTGCCCACAGATCATGGTAGCAGTGACGATTTGACTCACAATCAATGAGATCAAGGAAAATGTACCCAATGGTGTCCATAATACTTCTGCTCATTAAGAAAACAATACATGCTTGAATGGTCAAAATTCTCTGTGCAACAATCATAAGTGAATGGAACATAGGGTAAATCAGTCACTGGACACTAATCATGCAGCAGCATGGCATTTTGCAATAAGGCATTTTTGCTCTGGTATTCAATGCTTTTGCAATAAAGCCCAACATATTCTAATCACCTGTTTGTCCTATTGTCCTGTCGGGCAGTAGGCTGTATGAGACAAGAGGGAAAATAACCAAAGGCTTGTTGAAGCAAGCCTTATTCCTGATGAAGGGTTTTGGTCCCAAACATTGACTCTTTATTTCTTTCCATACATACTGCTAGACCTGTTCAGGAGTCACTGAAGGCCAGCATGAGTCATTTGAACAACCAATGGTATGCTGTTATTTATGGAAGAAAATTTGATTTTCATTGGCTCTTCACTTAACCCTGGAACATCTGGACAGCGAAGATGCATGTATCAGGATGCTTTTTATTGACTACAGCTCAGCATTCAATATTGAGGCTCCGGAGGGTTCCTGTACTGTGGAAGACGTCCTGCCTCGTCCCTGTGCCAAAGACGCCATGCCCCAGCGGCCTCAATGACTACAGACCGGTGGCATTGACCTCCCACATCATGAAGACCCTGGAGAGACTTGTTCTGGAGCTGCTCCGGCCTATGGTCAGGCCACACTTAGATCCCCTCCAGTTCGCCTACCAGCCCCGACTAGAAGTTGAGGATGCCATTGTCTACCTGCTGAACCGTGTCTACGCCCACCTGGACAAGCCAGCGAGCACTGTGAGGGTCATGTTTTTTGACTTCTCCAGTGCTTTCAACACCATCCGCCCTGCTCTGCTGGGGGAGAAGCTGACAGCGATGCAGGTGGATGCTCCCCTGGTATCATTGATTCTTGATTACCTGACTGGCAGACCACAGTACATGTGCTTGCAACACTGTGTGTCCGACAGAGTGATCAGCAACACTGGGGCTCCACAGGGGACTGTCTTGTCTCCCGTTCTCTTCACCATTTACACCTCGGACTTCAACTACTGCACAGAGTCTTGTCATCTTCAGAAGTTTTCGGATGACTCTGCCATAGTTGGATGCATCAGCAAGGGAGATGAGGCTGAGTACAGGGCTACTGTAGGAAACTTCGTCACATGGTGTGAGCAGAATTATCTGCAGCTTAATGTGAAAAAGACTAAGGAGCTGGTGGTAGACCTGAGGAGAGCTAAGGTACCGGTGACCCCTGTTTCCATCCAGGGGGTCAGTGTGGACATGGTGGAGGATTACAAATACCTGGGGATACGAATTGACAATAAACTGGACTGGTCAAAGAACACTGAGGCTGTCTACAAGAAGGGTCAGAGCCGTCTCTACTTCCTGAGGAGACTGAG
This sequence comes from Mobula birostris, assembly GCF_030028105.1. Lineage (NCBI taxonomy): Eukaryota > Metazoa > Chordata > Chondrichthyes > Myliobatiformes > Myliobatidae > Mobula > Mobula birostris. Next base: position 23,123,141 of record NC_092374.1, on the reverse strand, counting down.
GTCCTTTAACATCTGCCGGATGATGCTGAGGATGTTCTACGAGTCTGTGGTGGCCAGTGCTATCTTGTTTGCTGTTGTGTGCTGGGGCAGCAGGCTGAGGGTAGCAGACACCAACAGAATCAACAAACTTATTCGTAAGGCCAGTGATGTTGTGGGGATGGAACTGGACTCTCTCACGGTGGTGTCTGAAAAGAGGATGCTGTCTAAGTTGCATGCCATCTTGGTCAATGTCTCCCATCCACTACATAATGTACTGGGTGGGCACAGGAGTACATTCAGCCAGAGACTCATTCCTCCAAGCTGCAGCACAGAGCGTCATAGGATGTCATTCCTGCCTGTGGCCATCAAACTTTACAACTCCTCCCTTGGAGGGTTGGACACCCTGTGCTGATAGGCTGGTCCTGGATTTATTTCATAATTTACTGGCATAATTTACATATTACTATTTAACTATTTATGGTTCTATTACCATTTATTATTATGGTGCAACTGTAACAAAAAACAATTTCCCCTGGGATCAATAAAGTATGACTATGACTACTATGACTATGACTATCATCCCCTGAAAATTAATCAATAAGCTTTCAATGCCTTCAATGTCTCCTTGTGCAATTGGATCCTCAATTACCTCACTTCCATCCCAGCTTGTTCAGATTAACAACAGCATGTCCTCCACGATTTCCATCAGCTCAGGTACACCACAAGGCTGTGTGCTTAGGCCCCTGCTCTAATTACTTTACACTTTAACTGTGTAGCCAAGCACAGCTCCAATGCCATATTTGGGTTTGCTGATGATACCTCTATTGTAGGCTGAATCAAAGCTAGTGAGGAATCAGCATATAGGAGGGAGGTTGGAAATGTGGCTGAGTGGTGTCATAACAACAACCTCTTCCTCAATGTCAGCAAACCATGGGGCTGACTATTGACTTCAGGAGGAGGAAACCAGAGTCCTCATTGAGGGATTAGAGGTGGAGAGTGTCAGCAACTTCAGTTCCTCAGTGTTATCATTTTGCAGGACCTGTCCTGGGCCCAGCACATAACTGCAATTATGAAGAAAGCACGGCAGCTCCTCTACTTCCTTAGGAGTTTGCAAAGTTTTGGCGTGACATGGAGAGTATATTGATTGGCTGCATCTCAACCTGGTTTGGAAACACCAATGCCCTTGAACAGAAAATCCTACGAAATGTAATGGGTACAACCCGGTCCATCATGGGTAAAGCCCTACCCACCAGTGAGCACATCTACACAGAGCATTGTCTCTGGAAAGCGCCATCCATCATCAAGGACCCCCACCACCCAGGACATGCCCTCTTCTCACTGCTGCCATCAAGAAGGTGGTACAGAAGCATCAGAACTCACACCAGCGGGATCAGGAATAGTTATTACCCCTCAGCATTCAGGCTTTTGAACCAAATGGGATAACTTCATGCAACTTCACGCAACCCATCATTGAAATGTTCCCATATCCTATAGACTCAATTTCTGGGACTCTTATGTTCTCAGTATTTATTTATTTATTTGTATGTTTGTTTGTTTGTTTATTTATTTTTCAGTCATTAATATTTCTTTCTTTTTGTATTTGCACAGTTTGTTATCTTTTGCACGCTAGTTGTATGCTCAGTTGGTGCGGTCTTCATTGATTCTATTAAGGTTACTGGATTTATTGAGTATGCTCGCAAAAATAAATCTCAGGGTTGTATATGGTGACATAGATGTACCTGATAATAAATTTACTTTGAACTTTGAGTAAAAGGGAAAGGTTGATTTACAGCAATTAGACATGAACTTAAACAATTTGTTCAAAATCATGTTGATGAGTAGAATCAAAGGTTTCATTAGGATATAAAAAGAGTCCATTCAGACTTCCAAGTCTATGTCATTTCTCAACCTCTCATATCCATTCCCCCAATTATTTCCTGTAGCCTATTTTTGCCCATATACCCATTAGTGTTTCACTCATTTCTAATTGATTAGTTTCAAGTGGTAATTAATTTACTGTATGACATGTCTTTGGGGTACAGAACTACAGAAGGAAATGCACACAAGAGATACCTGAACATTTCACATGCCTTCAACACAGAGTCCTGCTTCATGATAAGAGGATGATAATGGCAAAAAACAGCACTAATGTGGAAGATTAGCCAATGACAGAGCCGGTTTGAAGGGCTGGACTGCCTTTTCTTGTCTTCTTATGTTCTTGTGCTTCATAAGAACATGAAAGATTAGAGACTTTTAAGATTATAGATTAGCTTTATTTGTCTCACATGCATATCTTCATTTTCAATTTATAGTCTTTCTCTTATAAAGCATAGAAGCGGAGGGGACACACAGTTTAGAGCTGTTGTCTCATAACACTAGTGGCTACTGTTTGATGCTTAGAGCTGCTTTCCACCAGTATCATCATGTCATAGTAAAATATCACTTGTCTGTATTGTATGCAGATGTACAGATATACATCGAAAACCAAAGAAATGTGTGGGGAACATTAGTGTCAATCATCAGAAATGACCATAAGACCACCAGACATTGGAGCAGAATTAGACCATCTGGCCCATCGAGTCTGCTCCACCATTCAATCATTGCCGATCTTTTTTTTCTCCTCCTCAATCCCAGTTCCCGGCATTCTCTTCGTAACCTTTGATGCCATGTCCAATCAAGAACCTATCAATCTCTGCCGTAAATACACCCAACGACCTGGCCTCCACAGCTGCATGTGGCAACAAATTCCACAAATTCACCATCCTTTGGCTAAAGAAATTTCTCTGCATCTCTGTTTTGAAAGGGCACCCCTCTATCCTGAGGCAGTGCACTCTTGTCCTAGACTCTCACACCATGGGAAACATCCTTTCCACATCTGCTCTGTCTAGGCCTTTCAATATTCAAAAGGTTTCAATGAGATCCTCCCCATCCTTCTGAATTCCAGCGAGTACAGACCCAGAACCATTAAACATTATTTGTATGATAACTTTTTCATTCCTGGAATCATCCTTGTGAATGTCCTCTGGACCCTCTCCAATGCCAGCACATCTTTTCTAAGACGAGGGGCCCAAAACTGTTCACAATACTCAAGGTGAGACCTCACCCGTGCCTTATAAAGCCTTAGCATCACATCTTTGCTCTTGTATTCTAGACCTCTTGAAATGAATGCTAACATGACATTTGCCTTTCTCACCACCCACTCAACCTGCAAGTTAATCTTCAGGGCGTTCTGCACAAGGACTCCCAAGTCCCTTTGCATCTCAGATTCCTGGATTTTCTCCCCGTTTAGAAAATAGTCCACACATTCATTTCTACTACCAAAGTGAATGACCGTGCATTTTCCAACATTGTATTTCATTTGCCACTTTCTTGCCCATTCTCCTAATCTGTTTATCCAAATGATCATCCAATGTTCACATGTATAACTTTGCAAACAACTAAAGGAGAGAGACACAAAATGAAGGAGGAACTCAGCAATTCAGGCAACATCTATGGTAGTGACTAAACATATGGTATTTTGGGCCAAGACCATTCTTAGGACTGAAAAAGAAGGGGAAGGATCTCAGAACAGAAAAGAAGTTGGGAGGAGGGAGAAGAAGGGTAGTTAGAACGTGATAGGTAAAATCAGGTGTGTACAAAAAATAAGCAGTCGGACTTATAGGAAAGAAGTGTGGAGAATACAAGAAGAGGGGAGGGGGAGGGTAACATTTTTTTTTACCAGAGGGAGAAATTGGTATTCATGCCATCAGGTTGGAGGTTACCCAGACGGAATGTAAGGTGTTGCTCCTCCACCCTGAGGGTGGCCTCTTTTTGGCACAAGACGAGACCATGGACTGATAGCTCAGAACTAGAATGGAGAGAGAAAAGTTGGGGATGGGAATGAGAAGGGAGAGAGACATGGACACAAAGAGGGGCGAGAGAAAGAGACAGAGAGAGAGATGGAGGCAAATAATGTGACAAACTAAAGCAAGTTAATACAGATGATGGATATCTGAAAAATCAACAGATAAATACTCGGCCAATCAGGTAACACTTGTGGGGATGGAAACAGAGTTAGCATTTCAAGCTGATGACCTTTCAGCAGAATGCAATGTGATTTCTGTTTCTCCCTCCTCACAAATGCTGCTGAGCAGATCCAGAATTTTCTTTCAGATTTTCTCAATTTGCAATATTCCGTTTTTGGATGTAAAGAGAAAACCATTGCATATGCATGTTGCTTAGTTCGGCAATTTGAAAAGGAAGGCAGGTGAACATATTGCATCCTTCATCAGAACTACCTCTGTGAGGAAAGAATAAACAAGCAATTCCAGCCTTTTTTTTTCTGCGTATACTTTGAACAGTCTTGCTTGGCACTTTTCATTGTCACTTGATATTTTTTCCCTCTTATTTTGACTATCGTTCTAGCTCCCTCACCCTCAGACTCTAACATAATGTGTGTGCCAAAGATCAAATTAAACTTACTTAGTGGTTTCCTATTATAAATAATTTAAGGTTTAGTGATCACTGCTTTGTCATCACACCTGATTTCCTTAACAATCTATTGATCTTGTGCAATGGCCGCAATGCACAAGATGCAGAGAAATAATGGAAGCACTGCTACTTTAACAATGGTTTTGCCTTAATAATCAGAATTTGCATTAATATCACTGTCATATGTCATGAAATTTTCCGTTTTGCAGCAGCAAAACATTGCAATACATTATAATAATAATAAATGCTGTAAATTATAATAAGAACTTTATATATCTTTTTTTTAAGTTAAATTAAATAAGTTGTAGAAAAAGAGGAAAAAAGGTACTGAGGTAGTGTTCATTGTTTCAATGTCCACTCAAAAATCTAATGGCAGAGGGGAAGAAGCTGATCCTGAATCATTGAATATGAAGAGATGGATGGTGTTTCAGTCTCTTTTCCATTCCAGCAAATAAATCTGTTAAAATTCTACAAAATCAATCACTGAGCAAACTGCAAATGTTATATATATATAAAAGTTTTGGAGAGACAAACAAATAAATTACTTCACAGAGGATGAAGATCAGACACGTCAAAGATGATTGATAGCTCTCCTGCCCCTTGGGCTGTACCATTAGTGACCCAAAGCACTCAGACTGATGAGATAGCAGAGATGAGATGTCATTCAAGTAGTCCTTGGATGGTGGTCTTAACATTTTCCACTAAGTTCTACTGTGCAACTTTTTTTTTTTTGAAAGGCACTGAAGCACGCAGAGAGATGATGTCCAGATTGGAAAGATATACAAGACAGCACACTGAGGGAATGGCAGGGTTTCATTTTCACTCCAATAAAGTTTTAATGTTCTTGCACCACATTTTTGAGAGATATTTAGTGGGACTCTTAAACCTCTTAGTTCAATTTGTCATTAAACTTGTGTTATGATGTTCCAAGACAGGTTTTGGACAATGTAATACTCCCTAAAGTGTAGTCAATATTCTGTTGTAGCACAGCAAGCTTCCACGACAGCAATGATACAATGGGTAGGTAACATGGAACATTTAACATAGTTTGGTATTGCACAGTACAGATCTTTCAGCCCATAATATTCTGTCGACCTATATAAAGCTATCCTACAATCAATCTAAACTTTCCCTTCTATGCAACCATTACCCTCTCTTTTTCCTCCATTCATATGCTTATCTAAGAGTCTTTTAATTGCCCCAGTTGTACCAACATCTGCCACCACCTCTAGCATTGTGATCCAGGGACCTACTGCTCTCAATGTGTGAAAAACCTACTTCTGTCATCTCTCCTAAACTTTCTTCCACTCACCTTAAGCTGTGTCCTCCGGAATTGGCCAAAGGCTCTACTTAGCCGAGAATGGAAGATGGATCTTGATTTAATGTTTAATGTTACTGTTGATTAACTGAGCTAGAATTGACCCATGCTGCTCAAGATTGGAGATCCAGCTGTGAACTTGTTTGCTCAATCCAGCTTGCAGAGGCCTGCACAGAACAGAACTGAGGATTTGCAGATGTGATGCTCTCTTGTGAATAAGCCAGAGGTGCATATTATCAGAGTGTAGTCTGTGGATCAGCAGTGGAGTTCACCTCGAGAGTTTGGGACTACTACAAATACTCATGTACCCCAAACTTCTTGCTGGATATGGGTTGAATGCCTGCAGAACAGTGGAGAAATACCTACATTTCCCAAAGACTACCCAAAGGTTACTTAGTGCTTTGTGTATCTCTTAGTCTGTTTTTATTATAAAAGTCCATTGCTTCAATCAGCTGAGAACTATTTATCAAAAGTAACCTTCTTTTTCTATACATGATGTGACACAATGAGATTTCCTCTGATCCAGAGCCAACTTTCAACAGGCATTCTGTTCTAGCTGTAAATAACTTTGGCATTATATTGAGCGGCTTTGTGCTCATCTCACTTTTGCCTCTAGCCTGATGCCATGAATATCGATTTAATTAACTTTTGATAATCATTTCCCCATTCTCTCTTTTCTACCATTCCCCATTCGTGTTACCCTCTCTCTCTCTATCTCTCTTCTTTCTCTCTTTTTACCTTCCTATTGTTCCCCATCTCCTTCCCTTTCTTCCATGGTCCACTCTCCTTTCCTCTAAGATACACTCTTTCTCAACTCTTTACCTGTTTCACCTATCACCTTCCAGCTTCCTACTTTACATCCCCTTCCTCCACCCGACCACCTTCCTCCTCACCTGGATTCAGCTATCACCTGCCAGTTTATACTGTTTCGCTTTCCCCCACCTTCTTATTCTGCCTACTGCACCCTTCTTTTCCAGTCCTGATGAAAGGACCGGCCCAAAATATCGACTGCTTTCTATAGATGCTCCCTGACCCACTAAATTCCTCCAGAATATTGTGTGTGTTGCTCAAGATTTCCAGCATCTGCAGAATCCCTTTGTTTAGAAGAGTCTGAGGGGAGAACTGATTGAAGATTATAAAAATCAGAATCAGGTTTAATATCTCTGGTATATGCCGTGAAATTTGCTGACTTTGCAGCAGCGAAAACCATAAGACCAAAAGATATAGGAGCAGAAATAGGTCATTTGGCCCCTTGAGTCTGCTCCATCATTTTTTCATGGCTGATCCATTTCCCCCTCAGCACCAATCCCTGTATCCCTTCATGCCCTGAACAATAAAGAACCTATCAATATCTCCCTTAAATATACTGTACCTAATGACTGGGCCTCCACAGCCACCTGTGGCAATGAATTCCACAGATTCACCACTCTCTGGCTAAAGAAAATCCGCCTCATCTTCATTCTCTATTACGAGGCTGTGTCCTCTGGTCTCGACTCCCCACCATGGGAAACATCCTCTCCACATCTACTCTATTGAAGCCTTTCAACATTTGATATGTTTCAATGAGATTCCCTCACTCATTCTTCAGAATTCCAGTGAGTACAGGTGGAGAGCCATCAAATGCTACTCATGTGACAAGCCTTTCGATCCTGGAATCATTCTTTGTGAGCCTCCTTTGAACCCTCTCCAATGTCAACACATCTTTTCTCAGATAAGCGGTCAAAAACTGCTCACAATACTCCAAGTGAGGCCTCAACATTAAGCATCGACATTACATCCTTGCTTTTATATTCTAGTTCTCTCAAAATGAATGCTAACCTTTGCCTTCCTCACCATCAATTCAACCTGTAAAGCCATCAACCATTTTAGTATAATAGCTATCAGTAGAGTAGAGAGCCAGTTTCTTTTTCCCAGGGTTAAAATGTCTAATGTTATTTGGCATGCATTTAAGATAAAGGGGCTAAGTTCAAAGTAGGTATGCAGGATGTTTCCTTTTAACACACAGAGAGTGGTGGGTGCCTGAAATTTGCTGCCAAGGACAGTGGTGGAGGCAAACACAATAGTGATGTATGAATGGCTCTTACATTTGTAGATAGGCAAATGAATGTGAGGAGAAGAGATGGACATGGACATTGTCAAGGTAGAAGGGAATAGATTACTTATGTGCTAAGTAACTAACTTAATTAGCTTGCCACAATATCATGTCATGTTCTGATCGATATTCTACATTCTGTGTGTTTGCTTGTTAATTCAAGATTTAACTCGCTCTTTCATCAATTATAGCAACGTATTACCTTCAAAAATTGTATGTGCCAAACTCAGATTCCTGCTTCCCCTTTAAAAACTGATAGAGTCATTAATACCACAGTATAGGAACAGGCCCTTCAGCCCATCTAGTCTGCTCTTCTGCCCAGTCCCTTCACCTGGACCATAGCCATGTACCTATCCAAACTTCTCTTAATATTTTTGACTTTGCTATTATCTCAATAGGGTGGCAGGGAGGTGATATGTCTCTACCAAAGGACGTGTAAGGTGCTCCTTCCCTCCACTAGCCTGGGCAAGGTGTAGCACCTGTTCAGCCTCCACTGCCAACCCAACCCCAACCGCAGAATCAGGGTCACGTGAATTCAGGAGGTGGATGGTCATATGCAGGTGTATATAACAAAACCTGGTTATGTAACCACTGACACCAAGCAAACGATCTCTGAAGAATATACTCTTCTCAATGTAAACCTTAGAAATGTTACAAAATGAACAGAAAATACTGAGAACAGTCAGCATTTATGTTGTAAAGCTGTTTCTCTCTTGGTAAAAGAAAATGACCTTGCAAGTTGATAGGGGAAAGTGGAAGATTGCTTAGTTTCTGCCTTTACCATCAATATATCATTAAACACATTGTCGAACAAAACCGCTCTAATGTATTCATGACAAAAACCTTGCTATCACTGAAACTGAAGATCTCCAGTCTTGCCACTTCACTATGATTTACTGATACTTACAGGGCATGTGAGTATTATTGCTGCAAGGCAGAGCAACTACCCTCACTTTACTCCTTGCTGAGAGATCACCAAATGAAGCAGAGGGTTACATTTAATCAGCACGGTCATGAATAAGTACATTAGTCAAGAATGAACACTGTGATGATATACTATGTGACAATTCTCTCTTAATGTTCAGTAGACGTTCGAATTATTTTTCAACATGTGTCTGTTTATAGATTAAAGATACGGATTAATGGTATTGCCATTTTGATAAAATAACCTTTTCACATTTACGTAATGAATGCACCCAGGCATTAAATGTGGAGATCAGTGAATATTTTCTATTAAACATCATTATCTAGCCCATCTGGTTTTTGAATATGTCTTTCAATGAGAAAAATATTCATTGAGCATGGTGGTATTGCATTACACTGATGAAATTTTAATGGAAGATCCCAGCTATCTTTATACCCAATACATGCCAAAAACAAAATCAATTTCAAATGTCTGTTGGCAGCAAAACAGTAATATTTATGTTTGGAACTTGCATTCATGTGTAAGCTCAAAATCTGTTTTCAGCTTCTGGGGTTATATTTCTTTAGTAATATGTTTTAAATATCTGTTAAGTAGATAACCTAGCAAAATGTGCAAAATATACAAATCTGGAAAATACTTAGAATGATACGATTTTTTGAACACTTTAATGTTTTGCATTTGATGGTCTCTCCACTATTTTAAGAAAACCTCTGTGCATTTCAAATACAAAGTTTAACATTTCTGATGAGGTAACAGTTAAAAAAAAGCATTTGATATGGAGGTTTGGGCAATATTTTATATTACAAATTCCAGGGTATTCTTACATTATTGTACTGTAACCATACAGCAAATCCTTAAGTTTTTTAATGAAGGGAATTACACCAATTTCATTTTTATCTAAGCAATAACCTCTATCACTTCGAAATTAATGTGAGGAATTTTATTCTGCTGTCTTAATCCATTTATGTCCAATTTTTCTTTCCATTGTTCCAAGTGATATGTAATGCCTGCTTAAAATCATTGGATTTACTCCTCAATAAAGATAATAGTCAAGAGAATTTAATTCAAATGTTATTAACCATTCATAGAATGTATGTGTGTTTCAGGTTCTGGACTGATGGCGATGTCTTATGAAATGTGTCACTTCCTCCTAGTAGAGTTAAAAACTGTTAAATATTTAAATGAGTGTAGTTAGGTAACAATTGAAGGAATATAGAACAAAGGTGATGAGACATAAGTTGGCCACTGAATGGAAGTAAGATTCAAGGGTCTGGATAACTGATCCCTTTCCCTACATTATTGTAAGAGTGTTAAAAATCTGACATGTGGGAGAGTGACAAAATGGATTACTGTAATATGTATCACACTGGATCACCACCCATTGAATCACCAAAGTCTAAGCCAGACATTTTCAGTATGTGAAAAACCCAGAGAAGGTCTTACAGTTCTTTGAAGGAGAAGGTTAGACTAGGAAAGCAAAGAAGGCTGAGAAGTGATTTGATCAATATGTACACATTCCCCACTGCTTCAGACAAGGTAAATTGAAGAAGATTGTTCTCTTTAGTAGATGTTTCAAGGACCAGATGCGTTTTGTTAAAACATACAAGAGAAATGCAAGAATAAACACATTTACACATGAAATAGTTATGAATGAGAATTCACTGCCTATAATGGTGGTATAATATAACAAATCAAAGCTTTCAAACGGGAATGGGAAGGACACGAGGGAAGATAATGTTGCAGGGGTCTGTGAAAAGAGATAGACAAAACATAGAAACATAGAAACCCTACAGCACAATACAGGCCCTTCAGCCCACAAAGCTGTGCGAACATGTCTTTACCTTAGAAGTTACCTCGGGTTACCCATAGCCTTCTATTTTCCTAAGCTCCATGTACCTATCCAGGAGTCTCTTAAAAGATCCTATCATATCTGCCTCCAACACAGCCGCTGACAGCCCATTCCACACACTCACCACTCTCTGCATAAAACCTTATCCCTGACATCTCCTCTGTACCAACTTCCAAGCTCCTTAAAACTATGCCCTCTTGTCCTAGCCATTTCAGCCCTGGGAAAAAAAGCCTCTGACTATCCACACTATCAATGACTCTCAGCATCTTGTACACCTCTATCAGGTCACCTTTCATCCTCCATCGCTCCAAGGAGAAAAGGCTGAATTCACTCAACCTATTCTCATAAGGCATGCTCCCCAATCCAGGCATCATCCTTGTAAGTCTCCTCTGCATCCTTTCTATGGTTTCCACATCCTTCCTGTAGTGAGGCGACCAGAACTGAGTACAGTACTCCAAGTGGGGTCTGACCAGGGTCCTATATAGCTGTAACATTACCTCTCAGCTCTTAAACTCAATCCCACGATTGATGAAGGCCAATGCACTGTATGCCTTCTTAACCACAGAGTCAATCTGCACAGCAGCTTTGAGTGTCCTATGGACTTGGATCCCAAGATCCCTCTGATCCTCCACTTTGCCAAGAGTTTTATCATTAATACTATATTCTGTCATCATATTTGACCTACTAAAATGAACCACCTCACACTTATCTGGGTTGAACTCTATCTCCCACTCCTCAGTCTAGTTTTGCATCCTATCAATGTCCCACTGTAACCTCTGACAGTCCTCCACACTATCCACAACACCCCCAACCTTTGTGTCATCAGCAAATTTACTAACCCATTCCTCCACTTCCTCACCTAGGTCATTAATAAAAATCACGAAGAGTAGGGGTCCCGGAACAGATCCCTGAGGCACACCACTCGTCACTGACCTCCATGCAGAATATGACCCGTCTACAACCACTCTTTGCCCTTTTGTGAGCAAGCCAGTTCTATTTCCACAAAGCAATGTCCCCTTGAATCTCATGCCTCCTTACTTTCCCAATAAGCCTTGCATGGGGTATCTTAGCAAATACTTTGCAGATATCTATATACACGATATACACTATATACACAGTATATATACTATTGCTCTACCTTCATCAATGTGTTAAAAGCATGAACCAGAGTTCTCAGTTAGAAGCCAACAGACATATAATGGCCAAATCTCTCTCTTCTATGCCCAGACATTTCTGCTTCTGAGCAAAAAGTCAGGACCACTTATCCTTTTATTCTGAGATTCTCCATTGATGTCCTCTAAATCTTCAAACAAGCTTCTTATCCACATTTAGAGATTTTTTTTTGGTTCTGTATCTATTCTTATAAGAACCAATTCTATGCCCTTCATCTGGGTCCTTTTTGGTTAGATTTTATTGTCAGATTCATTGCTTTGTTACAGGTTGTAAGAAGGTGCTGCCAGCCTGAAGGAAAACGAGGGAAATCTGAGAGAAAGAGCGACTTTCAATCTGAAGTTTTCTCTTTACTAGCTGACTATGGTTAACATTTGTTTGGCATGAAACAAGAGCACAATGCTATGCATTTCCCCTGAGGGAGAATGAGTTAATCTGATCATGAATTTATACAAGGCAAGACAACACTTAGAGTGCTACATGCAGTTTTATGTGCTACATTATAAAAAGGACAGTAAAGTTGTTGAATGGACAATACAAAGGACGGAAAACTTTTGTTAAAATTAAAGATGAAGTGCTGGGATTATCTTCATTGAAGCAAAATTGTTTGTTTGTTTGTTACCAGTGTGAAGTGTTTGCATTGGATGAATCAGTAAAGATGATACATTTGTTATGGGAGTCAATGAAAATAGTTGCCTTAATATATGATTAGAAGACAGTAAGTTGTGATTGGAATTTTCCTTTGTGCACTGAACCCCTTGCTGCAGTGCATGCTTTTGGCTGATTTGGGTCTCCTGTCAATATAAAAGGTAAAATTACCAGAACAGCTCTGGGGTGTTTAACACATAGAAAGGTACATTGGAACAATGGCTCAGGCACACACGAAGGCAGTTTCTAACACTTTGTGATACAGTGCTAGCTCATAAAGGTACACACCCTTGAATACAGCCAGGCAGCACGAACCTGTGGCTGTCCTGAGAATAGGAGAGTTCGCACAGGACAGTGTGAAAGTCCCACAGAAACCTGTCCTTCTGTTTAAATTATACCTTGCAAACCAAGTTATCTAACTGAGCTAGTCCCATTTGTCTGCATTAGGCCCATATTCCTCTAAACCAGGGACTCCCAACCTTTTTTATGCCATGGATCAATACGGAGGGGTTCATGAACCCCAGATTGGGAACCTATGCTCTAAACCTCTTCAATCCATAAATCTGTCCAATTGCCTTTTAAATTTCATAATCGTACCCACACCTACCACTTCTTCTGGCAGCTTGTTCCATAGACCCAGCACCTTTGATATGAAAAAGTTGACCCCAGATCCTTTTTAAATCACCATGAATGCAAGAGGTGAGATTAGTAAGATCTCCAAAGACAAGAACCACAAACATTGATGGTACTCTTAGCAGTGAGAAGAGGGGTCTTAAACTAGAGGATGATATTGGTGTAGAACAATTGCAGATAGTACTTAATCTGAATGTGGCAGGACAGGCAGCTAAAGTGATTAAAATGGCAGACAAGGCAGCAACTCACAGAGTCAGAGTAAATTACAGGACAGAAGCAGGCTATTCGCCCCCATCTAGTCTGTGCCTAACGACAGCTATTCTCATTAGTTGGGACATAAAATAAAAGAGCAACGAGATTATGGTACAACTATATAAAATGGTGGTTCGGCCACAGCTGAAGAACTGTATTGATTTCTGGTTGTCATTCTATTGGAAGGACATGGTTGCATTGGACGTTGCCCGTGTTGGATTATTTGACTTGAGAGGAGATATTGGATAGGATGAGTTTCTTTCTACTGAAGGCTAAAGGAAGACCCTGAAAGCAGTGTACTGAATTATAAGAGACACGGAAATATAGTGAGAAACTTTTCTTCATAGCAGAGATGTCGAAAACTAAAGATGATAGCCTTAGGGTATGGGTGAGACAATGTAGAAGCAATCTGAAGAAGAGTTGTTTTATGCAGAAAGCAACTGGAATTTTCAATGCACTATCTGAGCAGGGTGACTGAGGCTGAAGCTCTCACAACATCCAAGAAGATTCAGATAAGCACTTAAATTGTCAGGGCATAAAAGACATGGACATTTGATGGTCACTCAAAGAGCATGTTTCTGTGCTACACAATTCTAAGGCTCTAAATCACTTTCCTTTCTCCACTGCCTTAAGCTTTCAAGGTGTCTTACACTGTTCCACATATGAGGATGTACCACTGTTAACTTTTAGTGGAACAAGCTGCAAATGAGCCAACTCAAGCTGCCTTGGCACAGATACTAACAGAAGTACCTTGGCTTGGATGACCACAGTCCAGGCCAGTGCAGGGTTACTGCTGGAGCAGAAGGAGCAGGAGTATGAACTGTCACTTTGTTACAGGGGATAGTGGCTTCATGCTCCTTACCCCCACACCTGACCCCTCTCTGACTGCCACCATGGTAATCTATTAGAAGAGAAACTGCCAGCCCGGTATAACATCCTGCAGTCTCCTTTGCATAATGCAGGTGACAGGTAGGACGGCAACATTTATCTCCCACTGAACTGTTCACTTGTTGTGTGGGTATTTTTGGTGGTGGAGATCAAGCTGTGATTTTAGCTGTCAGCAGCTGGTTCCAATACATAAGTGAACTGCAATAGGCACCACAATCACCCTGGAAAGGATAAACTCTAATCTTTGCATCATTATAATTCCCTTTGATGCTTGTTAACAGATTTCCCTGCATATTAATTATTAAACTGCATATACCCATCAACCTTCTGTCCCACCTAACTCCCTGTTACAACACATGACCTTCTCACCTAAAGCAAGATCAGGGCTTGACAACAATTGATTGTTTTTAAGAAAAGATATAAGGAAGGATGTCCATTAAGTAACTTTCTTCATTGCATTATAATAACCAAGTTGTAAGCAGTTCCAAAAACCTACCTATACGTGCAGTCAATTGCTTGAGCTGGCTTCCTATTGTCGGTGTCTGTTTGGGAACACCATCCTGCCTCAAAATATGTTACAGAGAATGTGCAGTGCAGGTAGACAAAAGCCACAACAAGGTATATTGAGACCAAGAATTCATTTTTATCATACTTATAATAGCGGGATAGAAACTGCCCTTAAGCCTGGTGGTACCAAGCTGTAGTATTTTCTGCCCTGTGGGGGTGGGGGGGATGTGAGAAGAGTGGATTGGATGGGAGGGATCTTGATTATTTTGGCTGCTTTCCTGAACTAGCAGGAAGTATAGACAGAATCAGTGGAGGGGAAGCCGATTTTCACCACAGACTGCTGTTGTTTCATATTCTACTTACCAACTTTCAACCAATTGATTTAAGTTGCACCTTTACCCCATAGATACCTTGGCCTCACCCCACCAGAGGCATTCCATTGTTATATTCATTCCTCCTCCAAAACGAATGCTTCTCTTTTCTGATAAAGGGTCTTTGACCTGAAGCACATTAACTCTGCATCTCTTTCCAGAGATGCTGCCTCATCCCCTCAGTGTTTCCAGAACTTTCTATTATTCCCCACTTTCGCACATTTGCATTTTTAATAAATGTCCATTGTCATCAGAGGTTGTATTTCCTACGTCAACTCAGGAAGTACAACCTGCCTCAGGAGCTGCTGATTCAATTCTGTTCAGGAAAAATCGAGTCGGTTCTCTGTTCGTCCATCGCTGTCTGGCTTGGATCAGCTACCGAACAAGACAAGAATAGACTCCAAAGAACCGTCAGGGCTGCGGAAAGGAATATTGGTGTTAAGCTGCCCTCGATCCAGGACTTATATGCATCTAGAGTCAGGAAGCGAGCAAGCAGCATCATTGTAGACCCATCACACCCTGGACATCACCTGTTCCAACTCCTTCCTTCTGGTAGGCACTTTAGATCACTGTATGCCAGGACAAATAGGTACAAGAAGTTTCTTTCCGTATGCCATCAGACTTATGAACACTTGAATTTTAGTCTATTATAAACCAAGTCCACCTGTACATACACAGGTATACTTCATTGTATATAGTTCACAATTATTTGCACTATTGTTTTGTTTACTTTTTGATTCTGTATAGTGAGAGCTCAGGGAAACCGGCATCAAATTCCCTGTATGTGTCCACATACTTGGCGATAATAAAGGATTCTGATTCTGATCCCATGCCTGGTTCAATGGAAATACCTAATCAAGATATTCTACCTGAGCCCATCGACTTTCCCAACAACCCCACCCCTGCCCCTCCATTCCGGGTGTTTTAAAATTATTTCATGTTGTTAAGCCATAGGGAAAAGAATATAAGCAACACGCAGATAATGACACAAAACAGATAAAACATCCTTTGAGTGATTTAATTATGTCATGCTATCCATGCATAGTTGGATCACCTGGACTAGAGAACACTATTAGAATGATAGATGATGAAGAGGTGATTAAAATCATCTGTTATTCTTTAATTAAATGCCACTTTTCACCCATTAGTGTTACTTGCGTCACCACAATGCACACATCATTCTCTGTTTCTGTTTGTTGGAAATTAATTCACAGCCGGTAAAAGATTGCCCAGTCTGGGTAATTGACTGCACTGAGATAAATGCCAGGACCTGTTTGTAGCATAATTATTGCAAGTTATTGCAATGTGGGAAAAGAAGGCTATGGGTATTATTGAGTTGTCCTCTATTAAAATCAGTCAATCACTTTCACGCCGAGACTTTGCTTCAGGGGAATACCTCATGTGATGTTCTGTATGCCATATATGGGTTAAAATTAAATAGGAAAGATTTTTCTTTGACATTATACTTAGTAAGAGCTCAGGGTGTTTCAGAGTGCTTCGAAGTTAATGAAGAAATCTTCAATTTCCATCTGACCCACTTAGGCTGCAAAAACAGAAGATTCAAGAAAAAAAAAACTCAGAAATAATTGCCAAACCTTTGACCATCAAGGTCTACTCTATGAGATACTCCTAGGAGCCCAAAATCAGAAAGCCTGCCCAAAATGTTCAGCAGTTAAACAGAACATGCAGATCACAGCTTTAACTCAACTGAAGGACCACAATACTATTTCGAGTCAGTAATATATGTTCTTTCGTAAAATAACCAATACTTGTTGAATGACCATCAGAAAGTTGTTAAAAATAGCTACATAAAAAGTAAGTCTCCCTCCTTTAGTAGGGCTAGAGAAAAAGCAACTTGAGTGGAAGATAAAATCAAAGGTTCATCATAGACAGTCAATTTAAGAGTACCTGGTATTAGTGGCATATGGGTTTGTTGTTGCCAACTAAAAAAAAAAGTTTTTTGGGAACAAACAGCATTCTGGTTGCAGTTGTAAAGCCTGGCAAAGAGAAATTTCAGCTCCAAGCTTCATAAATTCACAAGATTATCTCATAAGAGGAAGGCAAATGATGACACTTGATAGATACCAGAATCATGATCATCATCAAGTAACTACAGAAGTGTTCTGGTGATTCATTCATCTCATCTATACACCTTTCATTTGTCATAGTTTGCTAGTGTATAAGTGGAGTGTGATCAAGAAGAAAAATGGGTACAAGCTTGGATTGAAAACATAAGCGCTTATATCATATACTGGCTCAATAAAACTTTATTATGCATTGGTAAAACAAAGGCTTTGTTCGTAGTAAACACAAGAGATTCTGCAGATCCTAGTAATCCAGAGTAACACAGAAAATGTTGGAGGAACTCAGCAGGTCAGGCAGCCTCTATAAAAATGTCAAGCTAAAGAATAGTCGGTGGTGGGGGGGGGGTGGTCAGAAAATGGTAAGTGGTAATGTCACTTCAAATGGAAAAAAATACTGGATTTGTACAATAATTAAAAAAAGTCTTAATGACATAAAAAGTGAAGGTGGAATAAAGTAGGGGTCTGTACTTGGTTCTTTAAATTAAATCCTCTGTATATCTGCAGTAGTGGTTACATGTCATATAGGACTGACATGGATGGAAATGAATTTTAGAAGTTGTGACATGTTTAGCCATGACTAAGTGTGTACACCATGCAGGTGATAATGGACTACTTCCTTCAAGCATCAGTCTTCATTGTGTAAGACACGAGCAGTATGGTGTAAGTTCCAGGTGTCAGGGAACATGAAATATGTAAAGTTATCATAACAAGACAGAAGGTTCTTGGGAAACTGAAGGGTCTGAAGGTAGATAAGTTGCCTGGACCAGATGTTGTATATCCCAGGGTTCTGAAAGAGGTGGCAGAAGAGATTATGGGGGCATTAGTTATGATCTTTCAAGAATCACTCGATTCTGGAATGGTTCTGGAAAACTGGAAAATTGCAAATGTCACTCCTCTCTTCAAAAAGGGAGAGAGGCAGAAGAAAGAAAACCATTCACCAATAGTGAGGACACCAAGTTAGCGTGACCTCAATGGTTGGGAAGATGGTGGAGTCGATTTTTAAGGCTGAGGTTTCAGGATACTTGGAGGCACAAATAAAATACGCCATAGTCAGCATGGTTTCCTCAAGGGAAAATCTTGCCTGACAAATCTTTTGGAATTCTTCGAAGAAGTAACAAGCAGGATAGACAAAGGAGGATCGATTGACCTTGTGTACTTGGATTTTCAGAAGGTCTTTGATAAGGTGCCCCACATAAGACCATAAGACATAGGAGCAGAATTTGGCTATTTGGCCCAATGAGTCTGCTCTGCCATTCAATCATAGCTGATTGTTTTTTCCTCTCCTCAGTCCCACTCTCCGGCCTTTTCCCCATAGCCTTTGATGCCATGTCCAATAGAGAGCCTATCAAGCTCGGCCTTAGATACACCCAACCACCTGGCCTCCACAGATGCCTCTGGTAATGCATTCCAGAAACTCATCAACCCTTGGCTAAAGAAATTTCTTTGCATCTCTTTTTTAAATAGATGCCCCTCTATCCTGAGGTTGTGCCCTCTTGTCCTAGACTCCCCCACCATGGGAAACATCCTTCCCACATCTACTCTGTTTATGCCTTTCAACATTCGAAAGATCTCAATGAGATTCCCCCCCCACCTTCTAAATTCCAGCGAGTACAGACCCACAGCTATCAAAAAATTGCATGTATGATAACCCTTTCATTCCTGGAATCATCCTTGTGAAACTCCTGTGAATCCTCTTCAAAGCCAGCACATCTATACTTAAATGAGGAACCCAAAACTGGTCACAATACCCATGAGGAATCTTAACAAGCTATAGGCATCTGTTAGTCTCATGAGACCATGGATTTGCACCTTGGAAGGTTTCCAGAGCGCAGGCCTGCATAAGGTTGTATGGAAGACCAGCAGTTGCCCATGCTGCAAGTCTTCCCTCTCCATGCCACCTATGTTGTCCAAGGGAAGGGCATTAGGACCCATACAGCTTGGCACCTGTGTCGTCGCAGACCAATGTGTGGTTAAGTGCCTTGCTCAAGGACACACACGCTGCCTCAGCCAAGGCTCGAACTAGCGGTCTTCAAATAACTAGACGAACACCTTAACCACTAGGGCATGCACCAACAGCTATGAGCCCATTGCATTACAAGAAAGATTTGAGCATGGATAATTGGGAAGAGTCAAAGAGTGGGAATAAACAGAGGCTTTTCTGACTGGCTGCCAGTGACTAGTGGTGTTCCACAGCGATCTGTGTTTGGACCGATTCTTTTTACGTTATATGTCAGTGATTTGGATGATGGAATTGATGGCTTTGCTGCAAAGTTTGCAGGCAATATGAAGATAGGTGGAGGGACAGCTAGTTTTGAGAAAGTAGAGAGACTGCTGAAGGACTTACACAGATTAGGAGAATCGGCAAAGAAATGGCAGATGGACTGCAGTGTCAGGGAGTATATGGTCATACACTTTGCTAGATTAAATGAAAAGATTGACTCACTTTACACCGTACGCTGTCGGAGCAGTGCTGCCAGGATAACCAAGGACACGACCCACCCAGCCAACACACCTTTCATCCCTCTTCCCTCCGGGAGAAGGCTCAGGAGCTTGAAGACTCGTACAGCCAGATTTGGGAACAGCTTCTTTCCAACTGTGATAAAACTGCTGAACGGATCCTGACCCGGATCTGGGTCGTACCCTCCAAATATCCGGACCTGCATCTTGATTTCTTTGTACTAACTCACTTTCCATTTTTCTAATTTTTCTATTTATGATTTATAATTTAAATTTTTAATATTTACTATCAATTTGTAATCTAGGGGGTGGGAAACGTAGAATCAAATATCACTATGATGATTCTACGTTCTAGTATCAATTGTTTGGGGACAATAAATTATAAAGTATGAAGTATTTTCTAAATGGAGAGAAAATACAAAAAGTTGAGATGCAAAAGGGATTTGGCAATCCTTGTGCAGGAATTTCCATGAAGGTTAATTTGCAGGTTGAGTCCATGGTGAGGAAGGCTAATACAATTTAAGTATTCATTTCAAAAGGACTACAATATAAAAGTAAGGATATAATGCTGAGACTTTATAAAGCTCTGGTGAGGCCTCACTTGGAGTACTGTGAGCAGTTTTGGGCCCCTTATGTTAGAAAGGACATGCTGAAATTAGAAATGGTTCAAAAGAGGTTCACAAAAATGATTCCAGGATTGAATGGCTTATTTAGAAACATAGACACATAGAAAGCCTACAGTACAATACAGGCCCTTCGGCCCACAAAGCTGTGCCGAACTTGTCCCTCCCTCAGAACTACCTAGGCTTTACCTATTTTTCTATTACCCTCTATTTTTCTGAGCTCCATGTAGCCATCCAGCAGTCTCTTAAAAGACCCTCTCATATCTGCCTCTACCACCACCGCCGGCAGCCCATTCCATGCACTTACCACTCTGCATAAAAAATTTACCCCTGACATCTCCTCTGTACCTACTTCCAACCACCTTAAAACAATGCCCTCTCGTGCTAGCCATTTCAGCCCTGGGGAAAAGCCTCTGACTATCCACACGATCAATGCCTCTCATTATCTTGTACACCTCTATCAGGTCACCTTCTCATCCTCCATCGCTCCAAGGAAAAAAGACTGAGTTCACTCAACCTATTCTCATAAGACATGCTCCCCAATCTAGGCAACATCCTTGTAAATCTCTTCTGCACCCTTTCTAGGGTTTCCACATCCTTCCTGTAGTGAGGCGACCAGAATTGAGCACAGTTTAATGCTCTGGGCCTGTATTCATTGGAATTCAGAAGAATAAGGGGTGACCTCATTGAAACCTATTGAAGGTGAAAAGCCTTGATAGAGTGGATGATGGGAGAGTCTAAGACCAAAGGACATAGCCTTAAGATAGAGGAGTCCGCATTTAGAATGGAAATGAGGAGGATTTTTTTCTTAAGCCATAGGATGGTGAATCTGTGGATTTCTCGTCACAGACAGCTGTGGAGATCAAGTCTTTATGTATATTTAAGACAGATTCTTGCTTGATAGATTCTTGATTGGCCAGGAATGATAGGATGTGGGGAGAAGGCAGGAAATTGGGTCTGTGAGGAAAATTGGATCAGCCATGATGAAATGGTGGAGCAGACTTGAAGGCCTAATCCTGCTCCTATATCTTACGGTCTTTAGAATTCAGCCAACAGAGTGGAATAGTCAACAATGAGGTTCAAAGTTTAAAAGTTCAGAGTACATGTATAAATTAAAGTAGGTATAAATTGTATAACCTTGAGATTCGTCTGCTTACAGGGAGCCAAAGAACAAGAAACCCATTAATAAGAAAGACCAACAAATAACCAATGCCCAGACAGAGAAAAAGCACACATCAAGCAAACAATAAAAGCAAGCAACAGCAATCAGAACAAAAGTGAGTCCATGAACATGAAGCCCAGAGCAGATGAAGTAGACCCACAGTTTCAGCTGCAGTTCATCACACAGCGGGGCAAATTGTTGCAAAACTCACAAACACGAAGCCTGGCCCAGTCAGAACTGTCTCAGAGCTTTAGCCTCAGTGCCACCGGGAGCGGAGTGAACTTTGTGAGCAGTGAGCAGAACAGGCTCTCTAGTCCCAACACCCTGACTTTTCAGTCTATCTCCCCCAAACACCAGGTCATCCCCTGTACTAGGACCCAGACCCCACCACATCGATATGCTCTGGGCCTGGACTCTGCTGCCACATTCTGACCATTACCTATGTTTTGAAATTGGCCTGGCACTTAGTTCAATCCAACCTTGCTCCTGGTTTAGGTGAATGGGCTCCCAAACCTCCTCCCCTCCAGCTGTTCTCCTCTCCACTTGCTCTAACTCCATCTCCGGCTCTAACCTTCTCTCGAACATGCACCGACTTTGCTCTGACTTTTCTATGCACCCGCACACCTTGACCCTTGAGTTAGCCTCACATTTGCTCGCCTCTTCATTGTTTGTGGTGATAGTTTACCGCAATTTTCCACAGAAAAGTGCTTCTAATAAAGTAGTTTTTTGCATTTCTTGCTTTATGAGCCACCAGTAAGCTCTCATCCATCTTCAGAAGTGCCAACTTAAACCGAAAGCATTTGTTTCATGCTCATCATAACCGTCTCAAGGGCAACGTGCTTTGGCACTGATATTGCAGTGTACAGGGAAGATCTGAGAGACGGGGCTCTGCTCACTGTCACCCATCCAAGGTTTTGGTGTTTATTAATGAGTTTCAGCAATGAGGCGTTCTGCCAATTGGTTTGGACAGTCTGCTTGCGGAAGGATCCTCCGTGTCCTTGTCCTGCAGTGCCAGCAAGATGCTCCATGCTAACCACTGCCTGGTGTACTTATGGTCAAAGGTGTTTTTCCTCAGATAACTTACTATGGAAGGCAAGCAGTGCAACAATGTCTCACTGAATGGGACTTGCTGCAGCAATGGGGCCAGGTGACACCAGGGAATGGTGGAAGCTCAGCATGTCAGGACACGTGTTCTGTGTACTTCAGTTCTACTTCAGCCTGATGCAGTTACACACAATGTTGAGGGTATTGGTGGATATGCTTTTTGCCCAGTTTTCTGAGGACTTGTGCATCACAACCTGTCAAACACCTCCCACCTTGGACCCACTGATGAAACAGAAAATGTCGCGAGTGACTGCCGCAGAACAGGAGCAGGTATGGGCTATACCTGCCAGTCATCAGGAGAGAATGTCGCTCACATAATTCCATTTTTTTTCTTTAGCCTGCCTACCCAGTCTAGCCAATTTTTATTCCATGTATTAACCCTTCCACATCAGATTCTTAGCACTTTCAAGTAATCTGACTTGATGGTGAAGTGGACAGTCGACCATTTGGGTCCGTTGCTAGAGAAAACAGCCTCACTCCTTCTGGAGTTGATTCTGGTCCCTGGTGCCCATTCATACTGGCCACAGACAGCTGTGGAGATCAACAAACTGCGAAATGACTTGGGATCCAAGCAGAGGGTGGTGAGACTGCTCGTTCTGAATTGTTGCTCTGCCTCATATCATCGCCTCTCTTATGGCTGTATCCTTCCTGATGGATTACGTAAAGGGCAATCCCAGAAATGGAGAGATAGCCTACACTAAGATCCTCCACTGCCAATTACATGGTGGGGATTTCTTTAGTTTAGATTAGATTAGATTAGATTATGAGGACATGCAGTATTCCCAAGATTTAGTATCTCCAAAATAATCTTCTAGTTACTTTGGCTGTTTTATAATGGACAGATCATTTACTCACAGAGCTATCAGAAAGGAAAAAAAAGTGTGCTGTCTTTACAGATCATTAAAATATTAATTCAGCAACATTTTATTTGGAAGGAACTGCATTAGTAAGATTTACTGCAAGATCCATGAATATTTAATGATATGTAATGAATGATATAAAATTTACTTTCACAAAACTAATTGCTCCTTTGTTATATTTAGTGTAATGTGTAAATATCTTGATCATTACATTTTCTTCTCTGTTGCATGTAATTACGCTGAAATGAATTTATAAATAATGACATTCCTCTTCATGAATTACAATCAGGCATCTCACATGGGGGAAGCAGCATTTTATTTTTCAGAAGTTTGTGGTGCATTTCTCTGAGGAACATCATTCCCTCTATTTGAAGTTGGGGATGAGTTCATGGCTTTCATTGTCTTTAAGACCAAGTCCATCTGGTCGACTGTCACTACCAATTCCCTCCCTTCCTACAGGCAAACAAACCATACACACTAAACACATACCACACTCTCCATTATCATCCTCTGTGTCTACTTTCTACGATTGATTTACCTGTTGTGGATGGTTGGCTTCTGATGACTGCAAAATATTTATTCTATGATGCATCACATCCAGAGGAACACCTCAACTATCACCAAGATGGAATTCAGAAGTTTGAGGGGGGATCTCATTAAACCTTTCGAATATTGAAAGGCCTAGACAGAGTAGATGTGGAAAGGATGTTTCCCATGGTGGGAGAGTCTAGGACAAGAGGGCACAGCCTCAGGATAGAGGGGTACCCTTTCAAAACAGAGATGCGGAGCAATTTCTTTAGCCAGAGCGTGGTGAATTTGTGGAATTTGTTGCCACATGCAGCTGTGGAGACCAGGTGGTTGGATGTATTTAAGGCAGAGGTTGATAGGTTCTTGGTTGGACATGGTGTCAAAGGTTACAGGAGAAGGCCGGGATCTGGGGTTGAGGAGAAGATTTAAAAAATGGATCAGCCATGATTGAATGGTGGAGCAGACTCGATGGGCCAGGTGGCCTAACTCTACTATCTCTTGTGGCCTTATGGTCTCAGATGGCTTTGGTGGTTCAAACTGAGAAAGATGTGTTACACTGTTATTATATGTCTCCGAATATCAGAGATACTGAAAAAATCTCCTTGCTAATGAGATTAACCTCCTGTCCGCTGGAATCTACACCGACAAAATTGTTGACCACACAAGTTTATCTGCTAGCTTCTAAGTTGATTGACCTGAATGGTGTCCTCTGAGCTTGGGCTATTTCCTCTCTGTTCAAGTCCACCTCAGGCTCAGACTACACCCAACCCCTCAGCTTAATGGCAGCAAGAGCTGGCACCACTCATTTAAATAGAATAATCAGCCTTCATTAAAAAAGCTTAGTATTGTAATTTTATTTAATTTATTTTGGTGCATATCATTTTCAATTAATTGAAACAAGTTCTGTGTTTAAACAAAAGTATCTTTCATTTACTTGTAGGGTTTAACAATATTAATATTCTAATTCTCAGAGACATTTTTTAAAAAGTGCAACACACCGTTCACAATTTGAACTATCAAAGGCCATCACTGTGAAACGTGAAGTGCCCCTCTGGATGTGATACCCCCGTGGAATTAAGTCATTAGGAGCCACACAACCACAAAAAGTAAACGCAGTCATGGGATCACCATTGGGCAATGGTTCCCAGTCTGGGGTCCAAGGACCCATTGCTTAATGGTATTGGTCCATGGCATAAAGATGGTTGAGAACCCTTGCCACAGGAAGTAATTGAGTGTCATCAATTGGATTGAGGATAATCCAATCCTTTCCAGCCGGAATATCTCCATCATTATGCCTTAGGTCACTAAAGCACCCTCATTTAAATTTTTGGTTTTGTCAAAATTTATCATCTTTAAAAACTTCCCTAAAGCCTGGGTCTTTGACCAAGTCCGACCCATATACTTGACTTCCAAAAATCATATACTACCCTGAGATTCATTTTCTGGCAGGCATTCAGATCCGATCAAAGGAGTACAATAAAATCAATGAAAAACCTCCCACATACAAAGATGCACACATAAATCATCTCCTCATACTTGTTGGAATTAAAGTTCATCTGCCAATGTTCTGCACAACTTCTAACCACCTAGATCAGAGAGCCAGACTCTTCAATCTTCCCTATTTGTGTAACCTCTCTGTCCAAAAGCCTTTTAATAGATTTTATTATATTCTCACTTAAAGCCATGCCCTCTAGTATTTGACATTTCTACCATGGGATAAAATCTCCAACTATCTGACTCTCTACTATATTTATGCCTATCATACCTCTATAGATGTCCGCCAGGTCTCCCCTTAGCGTCCAATGTCCCAGGAGAAACAATCCAAGTTTGTTCAACCGTGTTCCTGGAGCAATTTTAACCCACTTCTATAGGTCATAGAATATAGAACAGTGCAGCTCAAGAACAACAACTTCAGCTCACAATGTTCTGCCGAACCAATTAAATTTGTAATCAAATGACCAAATTTCCAAATTTCACAACACATGCCAGTGATAATAAACCTGATGCTGAACTAAACCCATCTCTTCTACCTACACAATACCCGAATCCCTACCCTTCTCTCACTTTCATATGCCTATTTAAAGGTCTCCTAGAGGTCTCTAATCTATCTGCCTCTCACAACTCCTTTGAAATTACCTCCTCTAACTTTAAATGCATGCCATCTTGTATAAGACATTTCCTGAATGAGGAAGTCAATGCAACAAACTGAGCCATGACAGCAGTTTAGGGAAATTACAAAAGAAAATTCCTTCAGCAATAATGATGGGAAAATACATTCAAAATTTCAGTGTAACCTTGTGAAAAGGATATATAACTGACTGCCTCTGGGTTGCAGTATGTCTGCAGGCCCACAGAGTTGCATGCCTGCTTAAATGACAGGGTTGCAGCAGAAGACAAGAAAAAGACTCACTCAACAGGAATTCACTGGAGGCAAATACTACACAGGTGGACAATGGCACACACACAAACATGCACACATACACACTCGTGCTAGAATAAACACACACAAACACAAGTGCACATATACAAGCTCACATGCCTGCATGCATACACACACACACACAGGGACAGACACACACACACACACACACACACACACACACACACACACACACAAAGCACAGTTCATTAATTCCTTCAAACAGCTTTGAATTAAAATGATGCTGTTTGTTCCTTCTTTATTTGGTTCGGAAAACTTTTTGCTGACTGCCACCTGCTGAATTCTACCACAAATTACACCATAAACTCGCTCCATTTGAACAGAAAAAAAACTAGGTAACTTGGAGTGTCTTCAATTCTGTGGAAGGCAATTAGCACACTTAAAAGAACTACCAAAAGTAAATTTTCTTGAACATTATCTCACAATAGTGCCAATCACAAATTTCAGATTAATGCCGTACTCATTGTATGTTAACTACATTAGCTTGCCAACAATATAATTCTGGTTGATTTGAATTAATCTAGTTGTGTATACAATCTGTTGTAATTCCCTGTGTCAGTGGAGAGATATTCCTTCACACCATTAATCAATGTCTCACCAGGATGTTACTGAAACTTCACTGGATACTAAAGATTCCCTGGAACTACTTAAAAAGCAGAGTTCTCCAAATTTTATAGCTTTTTTATCCAGCACCACCCAAAGGGATTTAGTTCATATCTTATCTCAGCTCATCACTGTTTGTAGTGCCTGAAATGACCAACACAATTTCTGGTATGTTGAGTTATATTTGCATAACACATTTTAAATCCCTTTTTAAATGTCATAAAGCTGTTACAGCCAATAAAATATCTATGATGAGGAATAAATGCTATGTGAGAAACAGGGCAGCCAATTTGTGCACTGCAAGATTCCACACCAAATAACGTGAAATAAAAACAGAATTCTAGAAACACTCAGAAGGTCAGGCACAGAAGAATGGGCCAAGGGCCTGTTTCCATGCAGTAGTACTCTCTGATTCTGTGGCTCTAATTAAATGCTAAGAGATCACAGAGCTCAGAGGTGCAGAGGGAATTTGGTACCCAAGTGTAAAATACAGAAAAGATTAGTATGCAGACTATGCAAGTGATCAGGAATGCAACTAGAATGCCAATGTTTAATCCTAGAGGAACTGAATATACATGGAGGAGAATTACACTCAATGGCCACTTTATTAGGTACACCTGTACACCTGCTCATTAATGCAATTATCTAATCAGCCAATAATGTGGCAGCAACTCAAAACATAAAAGCAGACAGATATAGTCAAGAGGTTCAGTTGCTGTTCAGTCCAAATATCAAAATGGGGAAGATTTGTGATCTAAGTGACTTAGACCATGGAATGACTGTCAATACCACACGAGGTGGTTTGAGTATCTCGGAAGCTGCTGATCTCCAATGATTTTCATGCACCATAGTCTCTAGAGGTTTCAGAGATTGGTGCAAAAAAATTTTAAAAAAAACACAGTAGGATAATAACTGTCCCCAAATGTGGTGGTGTGGGACCTAATGCTTCTCTTCCTCCTGCCCGATGGCAGAAGTGACAAGAAGTCATGGCTTGGATAGTAGGAGTCCTTGTTAATGGATGCTGCTTTCTTGTGGAAGTACTCCTTGTAAATGTGCTCAGTGATGGAGAGGGCTTTGCCTTTAATGGGATGAGCTGTATCCACTACTTTCTGTAATCTTTTCCATTCCTGGGCATCAGTGTTTACATACCAGGCGGTGATGCAACTAGTTAGGATACTTTCCAATGCACATGTATAGAAGTGCCACTGGAAGAGAAGCAATTATAAAGAACAGAGCCAAGAAATTTATCTTTAATTGGAGGCACTAAATATGTTATTTAGTAACAACAATGCACTTAATTCCAAACAAGAATGAATTTCTTGATGCAGAAGTGCCAGGGTCTCAAGGATCCACATTATACAAGTTATAAGCTGCTTAAAATAAACAAAAAGAAAATGTTTATAGCTCCTGCTACAGCTGGACCTGAGATAAATGTTTGAAACACTACTGTCCAGTTCTTATTCCTAGCTTGATGCTCATGTTCTGAACTACCACCACCTGAATTCACAGCAATGTTCTCTCAAATTGAGTCCCAGAAATGGTATTAGACTGGATGACTAGAATGGTGCCTGATGATGGACAATGAAGACCCTACTAAGTGCATCTGAGCACCTGATAACTCCTCTTACCTCACCAAGCTTTGACAGTATACTGAGAATCATTCCTTCATTTGCTAAAGTGGTTAATCCTCTTCTCTGGAGATGTGTATTCATTTTTTAGGGATATGGGCATTGCTAGAAGGGTCAACATTTATCAGTCATCCTAAATTACCTTTGAGAAGGTGTTGCCATCACAAGTGAAACCAAGTGATATAGGTACGAAGTGAAATCAAGAGACCTAGGTAACAACAGGGCTTTGCTTCCAGATGAAATCAATGTCTTCTGTGCTTGCTTTGATCATAAAGACAGGGAAGAATCTTCACGAGCTCCCATAGAGCTCGATGACCCTGTGATTTTAGTCTTTGAGGCCAACATGAGTGCATCCTTCAGGAGCATGAACCCATGGAAAGCATCTGGCCCCAATGGGGTACTTAGCCATATACTAAAGATCTATGCTGACCAGCTAGTTGGAAAGTACACTGAGATCTTTAACCTCTTGCTGCAGTGTCCTGAGGAACCCACCTGCTTCAATTATACCAGTATCTAAGAAGCAAATGGTAACCTACCTCAATGACTAATGCCCAGTAGCACTTACATCCACTGTAATGAAGTGTTTTGAGAGGTTGGTGATGAAACATATCAACTCTTGGCTGACAAGCGACTTCAATCCACTCCAATTTGTCTACCAGCACAACAAGTTCACAGCAGATGCCATATCATTGGCTCTTCACTCAACTCTGGAACATCTGGATAACGAAGGTGCATACATCAGGATGCTCTTTATCGACTATAGCACAGCATTCAATACTATCATACCCTCAAAACTAATCAATAGGCTTCAAGACCTTGGCCTCAATAATTCATTGTGCAACTGACAGCTCATATTGGCAAAATCATTTCCTCCACAATCTCCATCAACATAGATGCACCATGACGCTATGCACTTTGGCCCCTGCTCTACTCGTTTTACACTTATAACTATGTGGCTGTGCTCATTTCCAATGCCTTATTTAAGTTTGCTAATGAGTTTGGCCAAATCAAAACTGGTAACAAATCAGCATATTGGAGGGAGATTGAAAATCTGGCTGAGTGGTGCCACACCAACAACCTCTCACTCAATGTCAGCAAGACCAAGCTGCTGATTATTGACTTCAGGAGGAGGAAACCAAAGGTCCATGAGCCAGTCCTCATCTGGAGATGAGAGGTGGTGAGGATTAGCAGCTTTAAATTCCTCAGTGTTATTATTTCAGAGGACCTCTTCTGGGCCTAGCATGTACGTGCAATTATGAAGAAGGTATGGCAGTGCTTCTACTTCCTTAGGAGTTTGCAATGATTTGTCATAATATCTATTACTTTGACTAACGTTGATAGTTGTATGGTTGAGAGTATGTTGACTGATTGCATCACTGACTATTGTGGAAATGCCAATGGCCTTGAAAGGAAAATCCCACAAAAGTAGTGGATATGTTCTAGTCCATCACAGGTAAAGCCCTCCTCACCATTGAGCACATCTGAACAGAGCACTGTTGCAGGAAAGCAGCATCCATCTTTCGGGACTCCCACCACACAGGCCATGCTCTCTTCTCACTTCTGCCATCAGGAAGAAGGTACAAGAGCCTCAGGATCAATACAACCAGGTTCAAGAATGGTTATTACTCCTCAACCATCAAACTCTTAAACTGGAGGGGATATCTTCGCTCCCCCCATCACTGCTTTGTTTGCACAACCTATGGAGTCACTTTCAAGAGATCTTCATCATTCAATGCGCGCGGCCGTTCCGAATGATATCGTATATGTTAACTAGGGGATGTGCACAATCCTGATTTGATGGAGACAGCCGTAAGGAGCACGGAGGAACACCTGGAGAAGCTTCTGAAAATGCCTGCTTTGTTGCGCTGCTACTATGTGATTGAGAACCTCCGGAGGGGAAGGCCCCAAATCCTCGGCTTTGCCTATTGCCTCTTGCCGGGGTCGAAGCACTTGGCAGAGATGGTGCTTGGTGCTCGGTGTCGGACAGCTGGTCAGAGGCTCGGAGTTTTTGGATGGACTCAGAGTCGGACTGTGGTCAGATGCTTCCAGGGTGCTGCATCGGCAAGTTTGTGGCGCTGGAGGTTCATTGTCTGCGTGAGATGCTGGGAGTTTCGAGAGACTTTGAGACTTTTTACCGTGCCCAGGGTCTGTTTTTTTTTAATCAAATTATGGTATTGCTTTGCATTGTTGTAACTATATGTTATAATTATGTGGTTTTTGTCAGTTTTTTTTTCGGTTTGTCATGTGTTTCTGTGATATCATTCTGGAGAAACGTTGTATCATTTCTTAATGCATGCACTACTATATGACAATAAAAGAGGACTGCGTGTCCTCATAATTTAATCTAATCTCATATCATTCATATTTATTTATTTATTTTTAATTTGTAGTTTGGTGTCTTTTGCACATTGTTGTTTGTCTGTCCTGCTGGGTGTGGTCTTTCATTGACTCTGTTGTGTTTCTTTGATTTACTGTGAATGCCTGCAAGGAAATGAATCTCAGGATTGCATATGCTGACATAAGTGTATTTTAATAATAAATTTACTTTGAACATTGATCTTCACACGGAAATCGGTCGGTCTCTGGCATTCTGAGCTCCAGAGGGTTGCAGGGGTTGTATCATTGAGAGCGTTTGAAGAGCAGTAGAATGGATGACAATGAGGAACTGACACATAAAGGGAGATGAGATGAGGCATCTGCAGATTAGCCATTGTCTTAAGGAATGATGAGGCAAGATTGAGGGGCTGAGTGGCCTATTCTTGCTCCTATTTATTAAATTAGTGTATTATTGTTTAATACAATAAAGTAAGAGTGAAAAACTTGTCTTGCTTACCGTTCATTCAGATTAATTCATAACAACCGTCATTGAGCTAGTACATTGTCTCATGTAGTAATGGTTTTGAACTGATGGATTCCTTCTGGTGAAGGTACCCTCTTGCTTTTGTTATTCAGGATTTAGACCCAATGACAATGAGTGGCTGATAACATATTTTCAGATCATAGAGTCATCGAGAGAGACAGCACAGAAACACACCCTTCATTTAACCAAGTCTGTAACAACCGTCAACCATCCATTTGTACTAATTCTGTATTAAGCCTATTATTTATTCTCCCCACATTCTCGTCAAATCCCGCCCAAACACTATGAGTGATTGACTCTATACGCAAGTTACTGTGGCCAACTAATTCTAAAACAATATCATGTTGGCTTTCCACAGGGATTGCTCCCCCTGTAATTCCCTTCTCCATACATACTTCCCACTAATCTCCTTCCTGGCACCTCTCCTGGCAAGCAGCCGAAGTGCTACACCTGCCAATTTACCTCCTCCCTCACCTCCATTCGGAGCCCTAAACAGTCCTTCCAGGTGAGACAACATTTCACCTGCGAATTGGGTGGGGTTGTAGCGGAGTAATACCTTATATTCCGTTTGAGTAGCTTCCAACCTGATGGCATGAATATCCATTTCTCTTTCCAGTAAAAAAAATACCCTCCATCTGCCCTCTTTTTCTATTCCTCACCTTGGCCTCTTACCTCTTCTCACCTGCCTATTACTTCCCCCTAGGTGCTTTCCTCCTTCCCTTTATCTATGACCCACTCTCTTCTCCTATCAGATTCCTTCCTTTCCAGCCCTTTACCTTTCCCACCTACCTGGCTTCACCTATCACCTTCTAGCTCTCTCTCCTCCCCTTCCCCCACCTTTTTATTCTGGTGTTCTGGTGTCTTCCCCCTTCCTTTCCCTTCCTGAAGATTGGTCGCAGACTGAAACGTTGATGGTTTGTTCATTTCCACAGATGATACCCAACCTGCTGAGTTCCCCTAGAACTTTGAGTGTGTTGTTTTGAACTTCCAGCATCTGCAGAATTTTTTTGTGATCATGAGAGCTTGTCTGGATATTGAGCTTAAAAAAAAAGATAAAAAGAGACAAGTTTGCCTGCCTTCAGTGATTGCATTCATATTATAATTTATTCCTGCTTTAAGATGCATTGAAATGAAAATAAACAAATGCCATTTTCTGACTTATGATTGCAAACATCATGAAAATATTAGGAGTAAAAGGAGTAAACCATTTGACCCCAGGCCTTGTTTCACCATTCAATGAGACTGATCTTTAACCACAATGTCATTTAATTTCAGTAACCCTATAATTACTCGCTTCCCTAAAGATCTATTATTCACATAAACAAAGAGCATCACAGTGCCACCAATTTGTGTCCAGCATAGCTAATGATTTAATATACTCAAATCACCATAAAATTATAATTTCTATGGATTTCTTTTTATGAACAATTTGAATCATTAGTCACTGAATGTCCAAAATTTAACCCACATTAGAAGATAGGAGTTAGAAGGAAAGGACTAAACCCATCAGTACCAGGAGACTATTCTGCCATTCTATTAACTCATGGTTGACACAGCATCGATCTCATCATCACCTTCTCTTGCTTAGTTCCCCCATTCACCTTCACTCCCTTGTAGTTGAAATATGTGTCAATTGCCATCTTGAATGACTGCTTTCACAACCCCCTGGATAGAATCTCCAACAATTTGATAGAAGAAATCTCCCCTCATCTCCATCTTACATGGTGACCCATTACTGTGAAATTATGTCCTCTGATTCTGTCCATCTCTACTGGGATAAACATTCCCTTAGCCTCCACCCTATTAGTTTCACAAAGATTCCCTCTCATTATTTTGTGTTCTGATTGGCATCTGCCCAACTGTCTCATTATTGCTTCAGGTATCAGTTCCAGCACCCCAGAAATCAATCCAGTGAAGCAAAGAGATCAGAGTCATACAACACAGAAACAGAAACTTTGCCTTACTGAGTCTGACCTATCAAGCACCCATTGACAATAACCCTACATTTTTAAAATTCTCCTCATACTCACATTAAATCCCCACTTCACCACACCAACCCACCCCCACCCCCCACGGTTTAAGACCATGAGATATAGGAGCAGAATTAGGCCATTTGGCCCATTGAGTCTGCTCCGCCATTTCATCATAGCTAATCCTATTTTCCTCTCAGACCCAATTTCCTGCCTTCACCCAGTATCCCTTTTGTGCCCTGATCAATCAAGGATCTAACAACCTCTGCCTTAAATATACATAAAGACTTGACCTCCACAGCTGTCTGTGGCAAAGAATTCCACAGATTCACCACTCTCTGGCTGAAGAAATTCCTCCTCATCTCTGTTCTAAAATGGCGTCCTTCTATCAGATGATGTCCTCTGATCTTAGACTCCCCCACCATTGGTAACATCCTCTCCACATCCACTCTGTCAAGCCCTTTTAGCATTCAATAATTTATCCTTCTGAATTCTAGTGAATACAGGCCCAGAACCATCAAACACTCTTCACTTAACAAGCTATTCAATCCTGGAATAATTTTTGTGAACCTCCTTAGAACCCTCTCCAATTTCAGTGCATCCTTTCGAAGATAAGGGGCCCAAAACTGCTCACAATACTCCAAGTCAGGCCTCACTAGTGCTTTATAAGTTCCCAGCGTTACATCCTTACTTTTATATTCCAGTCCTCCTGAAATGAAACTAATATCACATTTTCCTTCCTCACCACAGTCTCAACCTACAAATTAACCTTTAGGGAATCCTGCACAAGGACTCCCAAATCTCCTTGTGCCTCAGATTTTTGGATTTTCTTTCCATTTAGAAAATAGTCAACCCTTTCATTTCTTCTACTAAGGTACGTAATGGTGGAGCAGACTCAATGGGCCAAATAACTGTACATTTCCCATCACTGTAATCCATCTGCTACTGTTTTGCTCATTCTTTTAATCAGTCCAAGTCCTCCTTTAGCTTCTCTACTTCCTCAAAACTACCTACCCCTGCACCTTTCTTCATATCATCTGCAAACTTTGCACCACTTGTCACTGGTAGCCAGTCAGAAAAGGGTCCCTTTATTCCCACTCTTTGCCTCCTCCCAATAAGCTACTGCTTTATCCATGATAGATTTTTTTCTGTAATACCATGGTTTCTAGCGTTCACCTTCTCACTATGGAAAATTTACAGTCATCAATTAGCCTACCAATCTGCACATTTTTAATGTTTGGAAGAGATTGCAGTATTACTCCTGACTGTAATCCAACATGGCCTTATAGCGAGTACCAGAGGTCAGATTCAGACCTAACTCAATGGAGCTGAAGGGCCACCAACTCCACTAGCTGCACCACAGGGCTGCATTCTCAGCAAACCCTCCATTCCTTTAATGGGGAAATTAGAAAAGTATATTTGCTTGTGGTACTGTCTCACCAGTGCCCTGTAAATGCCTTTCCTATATTTATAGAACTTAGAACATAGAACATAGAATGGTACAGCACATTACAGGCCCTTCAGCCCACAATGTTGTGCTGACCCTCAAACCCTGCCTCCTATATAAGCTCCAACCAAAAATTCCTCCATATACCTGTCTAGTCGTCTCTTAAACTTCACTAGTGTATCTGCCTCCACCACTGACTCAGGTAGTGCATTCCATGCACCAACCACTCTTTGAGTAAAAAACCTTCCTCTAATATCCCCCTTGTACTTCCCACCCCTTACCTTAAAGCCATGTCCTCTCGTATTGAGCAATGGTGCCCTGGGGAAGAGGCACTGGCTATCCACTCTATCTATTCCTCTTATTATCTTGTATACCTTTATCTCTAACCAGTCCTACCTTCACTCCTGTCAGCCTTTTGTTCTTCACATAATTGAAGAATGCCTTGGGGTTTTCCTTTACCCTGCTCGACAAGGCCTTCTCATGCCCCCTTCTTGCTCTTCACAGCTCCTTCTTAAGCTCCTTTCTTGCTTCCCTATATTCCTCAATAGACCCATCTGATCCTTGCTTCCTAAACCTCATGTATGCTGCCTTCTTCCACCTGACTAGATTTTCCACCTCACTTGTCACCCATGGTTCCTTCACCCGACCATTCTTTATCTTCCTCACCAGGACAAATTTATCCCTAACATCCTGCAAGAGATCTCTAAACATTGACCACATGTCCATAGTACATTTCCCTGCAAAAACATCATCCCAATTCACACCCACAAGTTCTAGCCTTATAGCCTCATGATTTGCCCTTCTCCAATTAAAAATTTTCCTGTCCTCTTTGATTCTATCCTTTTCCATGATAATGCTAAAGGCCAGGGAGTGGTGGTCATTGTCCCCCAGATGCTCATCCACTGAGAGATCTGTGACCTGACCTGGTTCATTACCTAGTACTAGATCTAGTATGGCATTCCCCCTAGTCGGCCTATCTACATACTGTGACAGGAATCCGTCCTGGACACACTTAACAAACTCTGCCCCATCTAAACCCTTGGAACTAATCAGGTGCCAATCAATATTAGGGAAGTTAAAGTCACCCATGATAACAACCCTGTTATTTTTGCACCTTTCCAAAATCTGCCTCCCGATCTGCTCCTCTGTATCTCTGCTGCTACCAGGGGGCCTATAGAATACCCCCAATAGAGTAACTGCTCCCTTCCTGTTCCTGACTTCCACCCATACTGACTCAAAAGAGGATCCTGCTACATTACCCACCCTTTCTGTAGCTGTAATAGTATCCCTGCCCAGTTGGTTCTATAATCCTTTCTATCAAGACAAATATTCCATTAACATTGCTAATTACTGGCATTAACTGCAGGCTGGTGTTAATAGAGTTATAGAGCAATAGAGTCAGAGAAGATTACAGAAGAGAAACAGACCCTTTGGCCCATCTAGTCTATGCCAAATCATTTAAACTGCCTACTCCCTGGTATCACAGATCCTCTGTTCCACAGTATTATATAGTCACACTCCATGTAAATCATCGTTAGATACATAAATTCTTCCTTCTAAAGTGGATTCTCTCATACCATTCCTGCATATTCCATCAACCACTCAGTGAACCTACATGGAGGTTAGCACTTAGTTCTGGAAGTGAAGCATGATTCTCATTGGGAGCTTGGGAATCCATTCCATGCAATGAGTGAGGAAAGATAATTTTTAGCTGTGTGTGTCAAGTAAAACAAAAAAGATTTCTGCAGCTGATATGTTACAATTTACATTTTCCATTGCTGACAATAGGAGCGATAATTTTAATACATGGCTGCGAGTTAGACATCACGGTTGATTTCATTTAGCTTTTCCAGAATAGATTTTCATTTCTGCTCCTTTTAACATATTAGAATGGCATTATATGTGCCAAATGAATTGCACCGCAGCCGTGATTAATTCAAGGGACAACAAATGGAGTTGGCTGGGAAGTTTCATCCAGCTCCGATTTTGGTGGAATATGTCATTATGTGAATTAGATGAAATGGATCATTGATGTTATTCATTTCAGAACTGACAGAGACTTTTTATTCATCTTGACAAAGGAAAATGAGATTGCTCAAATACTATCAAGCAGACTTATTAACCTGCCTCAGAGGAGCTTTTGTCATTGCTTTTCTTCTCTCTTGGGATGAGACCCACAGAAATAGCAAAATAACCACCTGCTGCCAAAGCTCCTCTTTCTTTAGATTGTACTCAGACCCTGGCTGCTTCCTCAGCCCCCACATCGCATTACTGCTTTGACAAAAAGCAGGGTGTTAGGCAGGCTTTAGGCTTTAATGAACGCTAACACTACAGCTCAAAAGCAGGTTATCTGGCTAAGATTTCACTGCATTACACTGTTTTGGTTTATTATTGTTAGATATACCAAGATACAGTAAAAAGTTTGTCAGCATGTTCTTTATAGGGATTAAATCATTGCACAGTGCATTGAGCTAGAATAATGTAAACCAATAACAATGCGGAATAAAGCGTAACTACTACTACAAAGGGCAGTGCGGGTAAACGACGAAGTGCAAGATCTTAACAAGAGTCCATAATACAAGAGGTCCATTCAAAAGTCTGATAACAGTGGGATAGAAGCCATCCTTGAACCTGGTGGTACGTGCTTTCAGGCTGTTGTACCTTCTGCCTGACGGGAGAGGGGAGAAGAGAGTTTTGATAACTTTGGAACTTAATTTTGCACCAATTGCTTGCCAGGTTTCCTCAACTGCAACAGAGGATAGATAAACTTCAAAAGTACTTCATCACATAGAGATTGCTTTGCAATATCCTGATACTGTCTTTCGAATGGTTAATTACTAGATTATTAAACGTGCACCAAGTAGCAGTTTCAATGTACAAATGTGAACAGTCGTTAAAAGCGCACCCTTACTTGCTATAAAGTTGGCTTTTGAGATGGTGAGTGGTGCAGATATATAAAGTTGGAAACAGAACCCTAGTAAGAGCAAAGGCAGCTTTTATTGTTTTTCCTCTTGATCTGATGCCATGAGTAGCTTGATTGACAGGCTGGAGGGCTGTTGGGTGAGGAATCATGCGACGCAAGGTCATAGGTGAACTGGGCTGAGGGGGTGGACAGGAGCACAAAAGACTGGTGCAGACCAGATTGTATATTGCTGGGAGCAGGCGGGTCTGATTGTACAAGTTGGAAAGGTCATTGGGTATGGAGATCCATTCATATTAGGGGGAGCCAATGATTGTACATTTCAGGTGAGGAAAACAATACCTGATTGATGAGTGGCTAACAGAGACCATGGGAGTGCTTTCACCACTAATCTGGGATCTGATTGCGGTGGACATCTCTCACCAAGTACCAGAACATCCAGGCCGTGCTCTCTTCTTGCGAGGGGGGGGGGGGGGAGGGAGTACAATAGTCTTAATTCACACATCACCAAGTCTGTGGAGGAAGGAGAAGATGGCGGCGCAATACAGCGGGTGCGGCCATTCTGAATGATAATTTATATGTAACTAGGGTCCGTGCGCAATCCGGATTTGATGGAGACAGCCGTGAGAAGTGCGGAGAAAAACCTGGAGTAACTTCTGAAATGCCTGCTTCGGTGCCGCTGCTACTGTGCGATCGAGAATCTCCGGAGACGAAGGCCCCAAATCCTCGACTTTGCCTATCGTCTGTTGCCAGGGTCGGAACGCTCGGCAGATATGGTGCTCGGTGTCGGAGAGGTGGTTGGAGGCTCGAAGTTTTCGGACGGACTCGGAGTCGGACTGTGGTCAGATGCTTCCAGGATGCTGCACCGGCAAGATGGCGGCGCTGGAGGTTTACTATCTGCGTGAGATGATGGGACTTCCAAGAGACTTTGAGACTATTACCATGCCCATGGTCTGTTCTTATCACATTACAGTATTGTTTGCACTGTTGTAACTATATGTTATAATTATGTGGTTTTTGTTAGTTTTTAAATCGGTTTGTCATGTCTTTCCGTGATATCATTCTGGGAAAAACTGTATCATTTCTTACTGCATGCATTACTAAATGACAACAAAAGGGGACTACCATAGAAACTACAGCACAGAAACAGGCCCTTTGGTGCTTCTTGGCTGTGCCGAACCATTTTCTGCCTAGTCCCATTGACCTGCACATGGACCATATCCCTCCCTACACCTCCCATCCATGTATCTGTCCAATTTATTCTTAAATGTTAAAAAATAACCCGCATTTACCACCTCATCTGGCAGCTCATTCCATACTCCCACCACTCTCTGTGTGAAGAAGCCCCCCCTAATTTTCCCCCCTCACCCTTAAACCATGTCCTCTGGTTTTTTTTCTCCCCTTGCCTCAGTGGAAAATGCCTGCTTGCATTCACTCTATCTATACCCATCATAATTTTATACACCTCTATCAAATCTCCCCTCGTTCTTCTACGCTCCAGGGAATAAAGTCCTAACCTATTCAAACTTTCTCTGTAACTGAGTTTCTCAAGTCCCAGCAACATCCTTGTAAACCTTCTCTGCACTCTTTCAACCTTATTTATATCCTTCCTGTAATTTGGTGACCAAAACTGAACACAATACTCCAGATTCGGCTTCACCAATGCCTTATACAACCTCATCATAATATTCCAGCTCTTATACTCAATACTTCGATTAATAGAGGCCAATGTACCAA
The DNA here is from genome assembly GCF_030028105.1 of Mobula birostris. Taxonomy (NCBI): domain Eukaryota; kingdom Metazoa; phylum Chordata; class Chondrichthyes; order Myliobatiformes; family Myliobatidae; genus Mobula; species Mobula birostris. The sequence continues at coordinate 23,083,616 of NC_092374.1, read as the reverse complement.
AAGCTCTCTTTACGACCCTATCTACCTGTGACGACACTATTAGGGAATTTTGTATCTGTATTCCCAGATCCCTCTGTTCCACTGCACTCCTCAGTGCCTTACCATTAACCCTGTATGTTCTATGTTGGTTTGTCCTTCCAACGTGCAATACCTCACACTTGTCAGTATTAAACTCCATCTGTCATTTTTCAGCCCATTTTTCCAGCTGGTCCAAGTCCCTCTGCAGGCTCTGAAAACCTTCCTCACTGTCTACTACACCTCCAATCTTTGTATCATCAGCAAACTTGCTGATCCAATTTACCACCTTATCATCCAGATCATTGATATAGATGACAAATAACAATGGACCCAGCACTGATCCCTGTGGCACACCACTAGTCACAGGCCTCCACTCAGAGAAGCAATTCTCTACCACCACTCTCTGGCTTCTTCTATCGAGCCAATGTCTAATCCAATTTACCACCTCTCCATGTATACCTAGCGACTGAATTTTCCTAACTAACCTCCCATGTGGGACCTTGTCAAAGGCCTTACTGAAGTCCATGTAGACAATATCCACTGCCTTCCCTTCATCCACTTTCCTGGTAACCTCCTCAAAAAACTCCAACAGATTGGTCAAACGTGACCTACCATGCACAAAGCTATGTTGACTCTCCCTAATAAGCCCCTGTCTATCCAAATGCTTGTAGATTCTGTCTCTTAGTACTCCCTCCAATAACTTACCTACTACTGACATTAAACTCACCAGCCTATAATTTCCCAGACTACTTTTCGATCCTTTTTTAAACAAAGGAACAACATGAGCCACTCTCCAATCCTCCAGCACTTCACCCGTAGACAGCAACATTTTAAATATTTCTGCCAGGGCCCCCGCAATTTCAACACTAGTCTCCTTCAAGGTCCCAGGGAACACTCTGTCAGGTCCTGGGGATTTATCCACTTTAATTTTCCTCAAGACAGCAAGCACCTCCTCCTTTTCAATCTGTACAGTTTCCATGGTCTCACTACTTGATTCCCTCAATGCCATAGATTTCATGCCAGCTTCCTTAGTAAATACAGATGCAAAAAACCTATTTAAGATTTCCCCCATTTCCTTTGGTTCCGCACAAAGCCGACCACTCTGATCTTCAAGAGGACCAATTTTATCACTTACAATCCTTTTGCTCTTAATATACTTGTAAAAGCTCTTTGGATTATCCTTCACTTTCACTGCCAAGGCAACCTCATGTCTTCTTTTTGCCCTCCTGATTTCTTTCTTAAGTATTTTCTTGCACTTCTTATACTCCTCAAGCACCTGATTTACCCCGTTTCCTCTACATTTCATACAACTCCCTCTTCTTCTTTATCAGAGTTGCAATATCCCTTGAGAACCAAGGTTCCCTATTCCTATTCAATTTGCCTTTGATCCTGACAGGAACATACAAACTCTGCACTCTCAAAATATCCCCTTTGAAGGCTTCTCACCTACCAATCACATCTTTGCCAGAGAACCACCTGTCCCAATCCACACTTTTTAGATCCTTTCTCATTTCTTCAAATTTGGCCTTCTTCCAGTTCAGCACCTCAACCCTAGGGCCAGATCTATCCTTGTCCATGATCAAATTGAAACTAATGGTGTTATGATAACTGGAACCAAAGTGCTCCCTTACACAGACTTCTGTCACTTGCCCTAATTTGTTTCCTAACAGGAGATCCAATATTGCATCCCCTCTAGTTGGTCCCTCTATATACTGATTTAGAAAACTTTCCTGAACACATTTTACAAACTCTAAACCATCTAGACCCCTAACAGTATGGGAGCCCCAATCAATGTATGGAAAATTACGTGTGCTCAATCTAATAATCTAAACCAGGTTCAGGAACAGTCCTTCAACTAGCTAGCTCCTGATCTTGTGTGCATAACTTCACTCACTTCAATGCTGAATTGATTCCACAACCTATGGTCACAATTTCAAGGAGTCTGCAACTCATGGTCTCTGTATTACTTATTTATTATTTGTTGTTTTTTGTATTTGCTCTGTTTGTTTTCTTTTGCATATTGGTTGTCTGCTGTTCTTTGGTGTAGTTTTTTACTGGTTCTATTGTTCTTCTTTGTTCTACAGTGAATGGCTATAAGAAAATGAATCTATGGTGACATATACATATTGGATGAAAAATTTAATCTGAACTTCAAACTGGAGCTTTGGGTAGGTGAAGACAGCATGAGGTTGGTCACCAGCCAAGTGCAGCTGAATATTTTCCTGGTCCTGACTGTAGTTAAGTTCCAGGCCTTGGTACATTTGTGTTGGCCAGTAAGAAGAGGGCCAAGTGCTTGTGGAGCAGAGGCAGAGCAAATAGATTAAAAAAAAAACAGGCATCTTAAATCATGAAGAACACAGATAAAGTGAATGCACAGTCTTTTTCCCAGGGAAAAGGAACCAAAAACTAGAGAGCATAGGTATAAGGTGAGAGAGAAAGATTTGTAACAGATCTGAGGAGAAACTTTCTCACGCAGAAGATAGTGAGTGTATGAAACAAACTACCAGAGAAAATAGTTCAGGCTGGTACAATAATGGCATTTAAAAGGCTGTTGGTTGAGTACATAGGTAGGAAAAGTATAGAAGGATTTGGGTCAAATGCAGGCAAATGGGATGAGTTTACGTGCGAACCTTGGTTAAAATGGATGTGTTGAATGGAAAGACCGGTTTCTGTGCTGAATGATGCAATGACTCAAGATCGCGAGAAGGGATTGGGCTGGTTGTAGGATAGCACAAAAGGAATCAAAGAAAAACTTGTCTTTCTTCAGGCTCATAATAATTCTTCTGAATACCATCCCCATATTACTTTTTATCTGTTGGATTTCCAGAGCTCAGAACTCAGAAAACACAATGAGATAAAGATAGGACGAGTGTTAAAATTAAATCTGGTACCCATGAAATTTTATTTATATACAAATATATCTTCCATCAACATTTCAGGAGGCTAGGTTCCCATTTTTTAAATATATTTTACCCTCTGACCTGAACCCATCACGCAACATCCTGATTGGATCAGATTCAGCCACTTCCTTCAGGAAGGACGTGAGAAGTTGGGCCGAGTGGATGATGTTTCACAGAGCCAGCACAGACAGAATAGCCTGACATTTCCACTCCTCAGAACTGTGACTCAGCAGCTCTTCTAAAGGGGCCTCCATACACCACATCCTGTAACATGATGAGGGCATCTTCAAAGCCAAAAGATATTTTTTCATCTGCTCTCAAGTTCTTCTACCAGTCACTTTAAGTCATTGCTTCTCAGTGACTGACTTTCTGTTAAAGGAACTTAGATTAAAGGAATGGGCACGAAAGTGGCAAATGAAATGTCATGCTGGAAAATGCATGGTTGTGCACTTTGGTAGTAGAAATAAATGTGCAGACTATTTTCTAAACGGGGGAAAGAAATCCAAAAATCTGAGTTGCAAAGGGACTTGGGAGTCCTTGCGTAGAACAACCTAAAGGTTAACTTGCATGTACAGTCGGTGGTGAAAAAGGCAAATGCGATGTTAGCATTCATTTCAAGAGGGCTGGAATACAAGAACAGGGATGTGTTGCTGAGGCTTTAGAAGGCATCGGTGAGGCCTCACCTTGAGTATTGTGAACAGGTTTGGGCTCTTCATCTGAGAAAAGATGTGCTGGCATTGGAGAGAGTTCAGAGGAGGATCACAAGGATGATTCCAGGAATGAAAGGGTATGATGAGGGTATGGGGAAGTCCAGAACGAGGGGCCACAGTTTGAGGATAGAGGGGAAGCCTTTTAGGACCGAGATTAGGAAAAACTTCTTCACAGAGAGTGGTGAATCTGGAATTCTCTGCCACAGGAAACAGTTGAGGCCAGTTCATTGGCTATATTTAAGAGGGAGTTAGATATGGCCCTTGTGGCTACGGGGGTCAGGGGGTATGGAGGGAAGGCTGGGGCGGGGTCCTGAGTTGGATGATCAGCCATGATCATGATAAATGGCGGTGCAGGCTCAAAGGGCTGAATGGCCTACTCCTGCACCTATTTTCTATGATATCTCTGGGTCTGTACTCACTGGAACTTAGAAGGGAGGGAGGGGATCTCATTGAAACCTTTTGAATGTTGAATGGCCTAGACAGAGTAGATGTAGAAAGGATATTTCCCATGGTGGCAGAAGTCTAGGACAAGTGAGCATACTCAATTTTGAGGGGCGTCCATTTAAAACAGAGATGCAGAGAAATGTTTTTAGTCAGAGGGTGGTGAATTTGTGGACTTTGTTACCACAGGCAACTGTGGAGGCCAGGTCATTCATGCATTTAAGGCAGAGATTGATAGGTCCTTGATTGGACACGGCATTATAGGTTATGGGGAGAAGGCCGGGGAGTGGAGCTGAGGAGGGGAGACAAGGATCAGCCATGATTGAATGGCAGAGTAGACTCAATGAGCCAAATGGCCTAATTCTCTTCCTATGTTTTATGGTCATACATGAATACTTATGAATACAGCCCATCAAAACAGCATTACTCTGGGGCCAAGGTGCAAAACACAGTACAGTCACAACACAAGGCACATGTAGCACAAATAAGATATCAATAAAATACAGTCACACAAAAAAATTGTCCAAGATCCTGAGTATGTGAACGTGGCAGTAGTTTGCATTTGAACATAATGCAACTTGTCTTCCGCCGAGCAATTCTGGGGGAGGGGATGTGCAGTATCAACTCCAGGTTGAATGCCATGCCACACCGCCCCCAGCACTCTGGTGGAGCCACTCCAGTGCCTCTGCTGTGCAGTTGTAAACCGGAGACACCATGCCTTGAGGCCTAGCCCTTGCTATGAGCAAGGCCTCTCAGCAACCCTGCCATCCGCCAATATATCAGTGAATCGGATATTAACAGTGTCCAATAGGGTCTTGCGATCACAAGAGAAGGGACTAGGATGATCACTCGCTGTTATACTGAACACCACCATTGACTCCTCTGAAGCCTCTTTGACACAGGTAGCAGCAACACGATCAGCACAATGTCCAGCTCTTTCAACTTCTCCACCAAGCAACTCACTGATGAGGTAGACCTGCAGTACTTTAAGTTCTTAATGTCCAGTAAGATCATCATAAAAAAATACCTTTATAAAAAGACAATGACACCTTTAGTTGATCCTGTAGAAGCCACAGAGACCGAGCGTGTCGCCATTTACCAAAATTCACCCCTCATCTTTCTTTGTTCCAGAGAGAAAAGCCCTAGCTTACTCAGCCTATCTTCATAAGCTATGCTCTGAAGTCTAGGTGGTATTCTGATAAATCTCCTCTGCAGCTCGTAAACCTCCTCGCCTTTTCGTCGTCAGGCTAGGCGTTGCTGGTTGATTTCTGATGAATTGAATACTGAGTATAAACTCAATATTTTGTAAAGGGACCCTGTGATATTAATACAAACTTTACTATGCACTTATAAATGTAGCTACTTACCAGAATTATTTTGTGCGATGATGTGCCTTGTTTGCAGTATTGACATTGGAGCAGAATTAGACTCTCGGCCAGTCAAGCCTGCTCCACCATAGCTGGTTTATTATCCCTTTCAACCCCATTCTGACATCTCACTGTAATCTTTGACACTTTGACTAATCAAGAACTCATCAACTTCCACTTTAAATATACCCAGTGGCTTGACTGGAGGTTCATTCTACACAGCATGATTTTACCAGTCAAAAAAGATCTGCCCAACTTAATGCCACCTTGAAACAGTATTCTTGGAGCTGCATAGGGCACAATCAAGTGTTATTTAATCTCCTCATATTTCCTAAAGGTGAAGATGGAAGCCATTAAATTCATTGAATCTATACATACTCTCAGAGCATTTCAGTATTTCATGGATTTGTCAAGTGATACAGCACAGAAATGGGTGCTTTGGCCTTCCATGACGAGCCCTTAGCGTCAATTCTCACATCAACCATTCTTCCCCACCATCCCCATTTGATTCTTTTGTCACTCACTCTCTGCGGGGCAATTTATAGCTGTCAATTAACCTTAACCGAGCAGCATGCTTTTGGAATGTGTGGGAAAATCAGAGCACTAAGGGGAAATCCACATTGTGAAAGATAGATTGTGCAAACTCCACTCTGTATCAAACCTGTGTTCAGGATTGAATCCAGATCTCTGGGTATGTGATGCAGCAGCACTTCTGAACATTCCGTATGCTCCACACCCTTAGAAATGATGAGGGTTTCTGCCTATACCATCCTCTCAAACAATGACAATAAGTTCTCATCTGCCCACAAATCTTTCTACCAATCACTTTAAATGACTGCTTCCTTGGTCATTGACTCTCAGTTAAAGAGAATAGGTCTTTCCCAGTAACTCCAGCTTGACTAATTCTAACCATGCAAATCACTTAAATATCCTTTCACTTCCTCTGTTCTAAAGGAATCAAACTTAACTTTCCAACCTTCCTCTCTGCTGCAATTTTCTGGTCCTGGCAATGTTCTCGTAAATCTCCTTTGTACCTTCCCCAGTGCAATCATGCTTTATTTGTTCTTTTAGATTCCAATGGTGCTTCTGTGAAAGTATGTCAGCAGAGCTCTGAAAAGGGAGGCCTAATATTGACAATGCACATAGCAATTTAGTACAGGGAAAACTCGAAGCATTTGATAGATTCCTCATTCCCTTGTGTATAGATTATAACAGGCTGGAGCTACGGTTTTTAGGTCCGGGGATACCAGTCGCTGCACGGAATCCAGGCCTGCAAGTCATTAAGGGCGCCAAGAGGCAATATCGAGCCAAGTTGGAAACCCAGGCTAACCAGAGGGATGCTGGTAGACTGTGGCAGGGTCTAAATGAGATCACTGGGTGCAAAGAAAAGGCTGGGAATATCAATAACTGTGGCACTTCTCTTCCTGACGAACCTAACGTATTCTATGCAAGATTCGAACAGAAAAGGAGCGTCCTGTTCCCTCCGGATGAACCGGACCTGGTGGCATCGAGATTCATCATCACCGAGGAGGACGTTAGAAGGGCCTTCCTGAAGATAAATCCAAGGAAGGCGACGGGCCCAGATGTTGTCCCGGGATGGGTTCTCCAGGCCTGTGCAAGTGAGCTAGCTGGAGTGTTTGCTGACCTCTTCAACTGCTTCTTGCTTCAGTCTAAGATCCCCTCGTGTTTTCAGAAGGCAACGATAATCCCGGTGCCGAAGAGGAGCAAGGTGGCATGCCTGAATGACTATCGACCTGTGGCTCTGACAGCAATTGTTATGAAGTGCTTCGAGCGATTGGTTATGGCACACATCAACCACAGCCTACCGGTCAAACTCAACGCTTTGCAATTTGCCTACCAGAGCAACAGGTCACAGGCAGATGCCATCTCTCTGGCCCTACATTCCTCCTTAGAACACCTGGAGAATAAAGACGCATATGTAGGGCTCCTTTTCATTGACTACAGCTCTGCCTTTAATACCATCATTCCAAATAAACTGATTCCTAAGCTCCGGAACCTGGGCCTTAGCACTCAGATCTGCAGCTGGATCTTCAGCTTCCTCACAGACAGGACCCAGGCTGTAAAAATAGGGGGAGAAGCTCTCCTCTACAATCACTCTAAGCACTGGTGCCCCACAAGGCTGTGTACTCAGCCCCCTGCTGTACTCACTGTGCACCCATGATTGTGTAGCCAAGTTTCCATCAAACTTAATATATAAGTTTGCTGATGACAGCATAATTGTAGGCCGTATATCGGATAATGATGAGTTTGAGTACAGAGAGGAAATTAAGAACCTGGTGGCATGGTGCAAAGACAATAACCTGTCCCTCAAAGTCAGCAAGACGAAGGAATTGGTTGTTGACTTCAGAAGGAGTAGCGGACCGCACAACCCCATTTACATCGGTGGTGCGCAAGTGGAACAGGACAAAAGCTTTAAGTTCCTCTGGGTCAATATCACAAATGACCTGACTTGGTCCAACCAAGCAGAGTCCACTGCCAAGAAAGCCCACCAGCGCCTTTACTTCCTGAGAAAGCTAAAGAAATTTGGCCTGTCCCCTAAAACCCTCACTAATTTTTATAGATGCACCATAGAAAGCATTCTTCTAGGGTGCATCACAACCTGGTATGGAAGTTGTTCTGTCCAAGACCGGAAAAAGCTGCAGAAGATCGTGAACACGGCGCAGCACATCACACAAACCAATCTTCCGTCCTTGGACTCACTTTACACCACATGCTGTCAGAGCAGTACTGCCAGGATAATCAAGGACACGACCCACCCAGCCAACACACTTTTCATCCCTCTTCTGTCCGGGAGATGGCTCAGGAGCTTGAAGACTCGTACGGCCAAGATTTGGGAACAGGTTCTTCCAACTGTGATGAGACTGCTGAACGGATCCTGACCCGGATCTGGGCCGTACCCTCCAAATATCCGGACCTGCCTCTTAGTATTTTTGCACTACCTTACTTTCCATTTTCTATTTATGATTTATAATTTAAATTTTTAATATTTACTATCGATCTGTACTCCAGGGAGCACGAAGCACAGAATCAAATATCGCTGTGATGATTGTACACTCTAGTATCAATTGTTTAGCGACAATAAAGTATAAAGTATAAGACAATTAAGTCATTGCTTTGTAGGTAAACTAATAAGTGGCTGCTGTGCCCAGGAGTTCGGAAGAAATTGAATATCAGGAAAAAATTAAGGTAGTTTTTACTTCATTAAGTGTTTTTCTGAGATGATGGAAGTCAATACTTGTATAGTTAGTTGTGCAGGGCCAAAGAGCAATAATTCTGATTGCACATGATTAAAACTCAATAAATCCTGCGTGAATTTGTCTTCACTATCTGAAACAGCAAGAGTCATTGGTAAATGAAGTTCATGACAAATTAATGCTGTAAAAGGGAATCCATCTGTGAAGTCCATAACCCAGCACCAGTGAAGAAGCTACAACATCTCTTCCAGTTTTACACCTTTCAGTGAAGAAGCTTGAACAGCAGAAATTGCTGCTGGTTTCAACAATCTGCTAGAGAATCACAGTAGGTTGAATAGTTTCTGAGGGGAGAAAGAATTGTTGATGACTTGCATCAAAATCCTGCACTGGGATTGAGAGTGGAGAAGGTAAATGACCAGTATAGAGAGGAGGAATACCAATTGAAGGACTGAGGAGGGGTTAAAGATGAATCTGGTCAAAGAACAAGTGAGTTTGAACTACAGAGGAGGAGGAGTAAAAGAAGTTTGCATGGAACTCCCATCAGACAGAGGAGAAAAACTCTTTCAAAGTTGACACCCCATGAAGAAACTTGCTGTCAGTTTTGGTGTGATTGCTGATACCCTGTCCGTTTTTTAAATTTCAAAACCACTTTGACAAAAAATTCCGCATTTTAAAATACATTGTAACAAATCCACATCAACCTTGGTCCCATCATTGTGCAGTACCTGGTGAAGGAGTGCAGTGCTTGATCATGTAACATCATGTTTTAATACTTCTCTTGATCATTTTTCTGTATAACTTAAATTTATTGCCAGTAATCTATCAGCCTGCAACATTAACAAATCTCTACTGTGTCATTTTCTGTTGAAAAGGAAATGTGGTGTTCCCAAGCATTCAGTTTAGTGGTCTTCATGGTGTTGTGTTCAAAATGATTTACTGTTCTGTAGACAAATTTTGATCACTGCTGTCAGGTTCTTTTTCCCTCTTAATACATAGTTGTTCATAGTTATGCCGGATCTGTAGTTTGCAGGAGATGTATATTCTTTCAGTCTCCTTGGGACATCTAACAACAAGCTTGGATGGGCATGCCTGATGTCCTTGCAGCCACAATGGAGCTGCGGTACATGGTGACTGAGATAACATAGGGATGTGGTTTGAATTCTAATTTTGTCTCATGTTTTCGGATTTCGGGCTGCATTAATCCTTGAGGCACAGATTTATTTAATCAACAGGTGTGTTGTAAGCATCAAATCTCAAATGATTGCTGTAACCATGTTCATAAACCTTCCCTAGTTTGCATTCCCATACTGTACTGTGTTGGAGGAACTCAGCAGGCCAGCCAGCAACTCTGGAAAGAAGTACAGTTAACTTTTTGGGCAGACAACCTTCAGCAGCACTGGAGAAAAAAAAGCTGAGGAGTAGATTTAAAAGGTTGGGGGGTGGGGGTAGGAGAGAGAGAAACACAGGGTGATAGGTGAAACCTGGAAGGGGAATGATGAAGCAAAGAGCTGGGAAGTTGATTGGTGAAAGAGACAAAAGACCATGGAAGAAAGAAGAGGGGGAGGAGCACCAGAGGGAGGCAATAGGTGGGCAAGGAGATAAGATGAGAGAGGGAAAAGGAGATGGGAAATGGTAAAGGTGGGTGGGAGGGCATTACTCGAAGTTTGAGAAATCAATGTACATGCCATCAGGTTGGAGGCTACCAAAACGGAATATAAGGTGTTGTTCAAAATGGGAACGGGAAGTGGAATTGAAATGGGTGGCCACTGGGAGATCCTGCTTTTTCTGGTGGATGGAGCATAGGTGCTCGGCGAAATGGTCTCCCAATCTACGTTGGATATCACTGATATACAGGATGCCACACTGGGAGCACCATACACCATATATGACCCCAAAGGACTCAGGTGAAGTGTCACCTCACCTGGAAGGACTGTTCAGGGCCCTGGATGGTAGTGAGGGAGGAAGTGTAGGGGCAAGTGTAGCACTTGTTCCATTTGTAAGGATAATTGCCAGGAGGGAGATCAGTGGGGAGGGTCAAATGGACAAGGGAGTCACATAGGAAGCGATCCCTGCGGAAAGCAGAAAGTGGGGGGAGGGAAAATTGTGTTTGCTGGTGGGATCCTGTTGGAGGTGTCGGAAGCTTTGGAGAATTGTGTTGGACACGGAGGTTGGCAGGTGCTCCATCCACCAGAAAAAATAGGATCTCACAGTGACTGACCATTTAAATTCCACTTCTCATTTCCATTTCGATATATCCATCCATGGCCTCCTCCACTGTGGTGATGAGGCCCCACTTAGGTTGGAGGAGCAACACCTTATATTCCGTTTTGGTAGGCTCCAACCTGATGGCATGAACATTGATTTCTCAAACTTCTAGTAATGCCCCCACATCCCCTTCACCATTTCCCATCCTCTTTTCCCTCTCTCACCTCATCTCCTTGCCCACCTATCACCTCCCTCTGGTGCTCCTCCCCCTTTGCTTTCTTCCACGGTCTTCTGTCTCGTTCACCAATCAAATTCCCTGCTCTCTACTTCAGCCTTCTTCCTCCGGGTTTCACCTATCTCCTGGTGTTCCTCTCTACCCTCCCCCACCTTTTAAATCTACTGCTCAGCTTTTTTCTCCAGTCCTGCCGAGGGGTTTCAGCCCAAAACATCAAATGTACTCCTTTCCCAGATACTGCCTGCCCTGATGAGTTTCTTCAGCATTTTGTATGTGTGTATCTCTTTGTTTAATTTGATTTCTCTCCCAAAGCACATGGAGTTGTTCCTTTGAATCCTTTTTGCTTCCAAGACATTATTCATTATTACTTTTTATAATTATTCCACTAATTTGGAAGGAATCTCAACAAATTCGATTCCCACAGAAGAGACACAAGCACTAAAATCTCCCAGCTAATAACTGCAGCTGTGTATAGAGAAGCCACCATAGTTCAGATGTGACACGAAAGATCAAGACCGGAATGTTTTCTCGGGAGCGTAAAAGACCCACATCATCACTTCGAAGAGCAGAACAGTTACCTCTAGTGTTTTGCCCAATATTTATCCCATGGTACACAAACAACAGTGAAACAGCTCAACTGGTCAGAATTACAGTACTGTGCAAAAGTAGTAGGCATATACATATAGCTAGGGTGCCTAAGACTTTTCTACAGTTTCTTAGTAATTTTATGTAACCCAATTACCTGCTGCTACAAAAAAAATGACATGTGAGTAATGATTAACTAGAGGCTGATTCGGGTCTTGTAACGTGTGGATCTACTTCTTTTAGAACGATGACCACCCCCATCCCCCCAGTACGACACATGAACTGTTGTCTACGCATGCTGATTAATCTGCACATGCATTGTTCTCTCTCACTCTCGCTGTAATGTGAATGCATCAGTTAAAGCCATCTCCCACGTTCATGCTTTTATTTAATACATGTGTAGTTGTGCCCAGACACAACAAATTGACAACGGGTACAAACCCAAAATACCATGAACTGCACCGACAGTTACGGCGCGATTACGGGGCGAACAGCAAGAGTTAAACAGTATAGAGACACTAATAAAGGCGTGAGTAACAGTGAAAGACGTGTTAAATTTAAAGTGAAAATAACATGTTGATAGCTTCAGTCTGGAAAGTTGACAAATTTGATAGCGCAAATGAAGGCTGGGAGTCATATCAAGAGGGTTGAACTGTATTGTAACTCAAACAAAGCTGAAGAGCAATGGAAAGCCCCTACACTTCTTAGCTTAATGGGCCCAAGATCGTAGTCTCTTATGCAACTTAGTTACCCCTACAAACCCAGAAAACAAGACGTTTGACAAAATTGTTATTTCACAAAATCACTAGAGCCCTAAACTGCTGGTATTAGCCGAGAGATTTAGATTTTACACAAGGAACCAATCGAAATATGAAAGTATTTCTGAATACACTGAAGAACTGGGTAAATTTTCCCACTGCTGTGCCCTTAGAGATGGACTTCCTGATGCATTAATGGACAGGCTTGTATGTGGCATGCATAGCCAAAGCATTCAAACGAGGCTACAGTCAGAAAGAGACCTATCCTGAGAATGGATATTGACCATTGGAATATTGTTAAGAGAATGCAGCAGAACTACAGAAAAAGGTTAGAATGTGAAATGCACAAAATGTCCCTGAATAGTGCAAAAGCCAAAGATGTTATCGATGTGGCAAGTCCTCCCAGGATGCAAATGACTGTTGGTTCAAAGAAAAAGTCTGCAGAAAGTGTCACAGACAAGGTCATATAGACAGAATGTGCAGGGCAGACAAAAGCACAGCCAAGTGAAAAGCCTCCATAATTGCAGAGGCTGATTGCAACAGACTGCTTTCTGAAATACCATTAGAGAAGACCTCAGTGATGCTCAAGACTTACACAGGCGGAGAAGTGTCTCCCAAAGGTAAACTGAAAGTAAATGTGATGTATGAAGGCCAAACACAACAGTTAGAGCTCTATGTATTGAAAAGTGGAGGGCCAACACTTTTCAGTCATGAATGGCTGAGATAAATCCAACTAGACCGGCACTCAGTCAAAATTCTCAGTGTGACATCAACAGGCAGTGCAAATGGTAGCACTAACCAGAGTTGGCACAGCTACTTAATGCTAATGACAAGGGAATTGATAAACTCAAAGGCATGAAGGCCAGGATTGGACTGGATGAAACAGCAACACCAAGTTTCCATAAAGTGTGTCCAGTACCTTATGCATTAACCCTAAATTGGATGCTGAAATTGGAATTCATCTGGAATTCTCTCCAAGGTTGAGTGGAACACTTGGGCCACGCCTATTGTCCCGGTGATCAAGAAAAGAAAGGCCGGAGGCATTCACATATGTGGGGATTTCAAGGTGAGTATCAACCCAGTGCTGCATACTGTGCAGTATCCCCTGCCATGAATAAAAGACACTTTGGCATCTTTGGCAGATGGGGAGAGGCTTTCAAAGATTGATTTTTTTCACAAGCCTATCTGCTAATGGAGATTGAGGAGTCAAGCAGGAAGTTCCTCACAATCAACACTCACAAGGGACTGTTTCAATATAATCATCTCATTATATTGATGATTATTGACGAATCAGCTCCAGCAATTCGGCAAAGAGAAATGGACCAAGTACTCCAAGGTATCCCAGGAACACAATGTTACCTTGATGACATCATCACGTCCTGCAAAAATGAAGAAGAGCACCTCTAGAACCTTGGTAAAGTGCTTACGAGGCTGAGTGAGTATGAACTGTGTGCAAAGAGAGAGAAATACGTGTTTTTAAGCATAAAATCTCAGATCGAGAAGTATGGTTTGTGCATATCACAAGAGAAGATTGAAGCAGTGCTACAAGCATTCAAACTGGAAAATGTGTTACAACTCAGGTAAACTACTTGCAAACTACTACCACTGGTTTCTCCCAAACATTGCTACAGTGCTGTATCCATTGAATGCACTGTTACAGACAGGAGCAAAGTGGGAAAGGTCAGAAAGATGTGAAAGAGCATTCAAGGAAACAAAGACTAATAGCATCCGATGAACTGCTGACTCATTATGACCGATCCCTGCTCATCAAACTGCCGTGTGATGCATCCTCTTATGGCATTGGAGTCATTTTGTCACATTATGAAAGATAGATCTGAACGTCCAATTGCATTTGCTTCAAGATCACTGACGAGTACAGAAAGCAATGATGCACAGATTGACTGAGAGGCCCTTTGTCTAGAATGGGGAATAAAGTCCCACCACTTCTTCTAGAGACAAAAAATTATGCAAGTGACAGATCACCAGCCCCTTCTGTCCACTTTCAATCCCAGGAAGAGAATTCTGGTGATGATTGCTACCTGGTTACAATGTTGGGCACTATTCCTAGGAGCCCACTCTTATGATACAGAGTTCAAGGGTACACAGCAATGCTGATGGCTTGTCCAGTATTGGCAACTGAAGAAGAAAAGTCTTCATACTGTGGCCTAGCAGAAGTGTTCCACACCGCAATGGTGGACCAGTTGCTGGTAACAAATTCCTAAATACAAAGAGAAACAAGGAATGACCCGATATTGTCAAAAGTCTATGAAATCGCCATGCAAGGATGGCCAACTCATGGTGTCCCTATGCTTTCAGAGTTCTCAGTGAGGCGAGACCAACTATCGGTATGTCAAAGAACGCTGATGTGTGGATCTCGTGCAGTGAATCCCTCTAAACTGCGACCTGAGTGTTAGAGGATCTGCAGGAAGGTCACCCAGGAAGGTACAATCAAGAAGTAGAGTCTCAACCAAAGCTACATGTGATGGCTGGGAATAGATAAACAGATTGAAGACTTTACCAAAAGTTGCACAAATCGCCAAAAAGTTCAAAATGCACCCTCCCAGGCATTGTTACACCCATGGCAGTGGCTGTCTTCACCATGGCAAAGAGTATATGTAGGGTCATTCATGGACTCCATGTTCTGATTGCTGTGGATATGCATTCAAAGTGGCCAGAGGTTATACCACCTCAGCAAAGACCATCTCCGCTCTGAGGACTATTATTACCAGAAACAGCTTAGCAGAACAAATTATGAATGACAACAGACCACAATACACATCAGAAGAATTCTGTCTGTTCATGAAGAAAAATGACATCAGACATTTCAAGTCAGCTCCTCACCACCCAGCAATGAATAGGTTAGCTGAAAGGTTTATCCAAAGATTCAAAAAGTCCACTAAAGTGATGGACAAGGAGGACATTTCTCTACAGCACAAGGCGGACAACTTCCTTTTTGTGTATCGGAACTCTGTTCATGCAATGACAAGTGCTTTTTATGAACAGGAATCTGAGGTCTCACATAGACATCCTGAAACCAGATCTATGGAGAGAAGTGCAGAATAAACAGTTCAGCCAATTGCCAAGTGAAGCAGCAGGGAGCTTCGAGATTGGACAGGAAGTCCTAGCGCAAGGTTACCGATAAGATAAGAGGACCCCCGGTAGGATAGCTACAAGAAATGGACTGCTGACGCACACAGTAGACATTGGAGATCAGACATGGAAACCAGATATTGGATACTCATCCGAAGAACACACCTGAGTTGATTGCATCCAATAAAACAGGCACATTACAGTCACCAGACCTACCTCTCAGTGATGGCCATGTCACTGAAAGCAATGTGACGCTATAAACTTGAGAACGTGTCTTAGACAAGACACCTACCAAACCTGATGCCACATCACAGGTCCCAAGGCGCTATCCTGAAAAAATCAGAGTGCTACCCAAAATACTGAACCATTAAAACTGTGAAGTTATTTATGGACTGTTATTGTAAAAGCATGTTTATTTAGAATATGGGTTTATAAAAGGGAAATTGAATGTTTTGTACAAATACAGTTTATGTTGCATTAATCTAAAGGGAGAGGAGGTGTGATTTATGGGTCTATTTCTTTTAGAGCAATGACCTGCCCTCTTAGAACTACATATTGATCTGTTGACTGTGCATGCCCATTAATCTGTATATCTGCATCTACCCATGTGCATCGTTTGTTCTCTCTCTCTCTCTCTCTCTCACTCTCTCATATTTGTTGGAAAAAGAACTCAGAAGGTGGAGCTTAGGAGGGTTAGTGGCACCTAATGGTGACCCCTTTGCTTGCATCTTCAGAAACAGCTCTATTTCCATCTTTAATATCACTATTTTTCCCTCTTAGGGTTCTTTTGAAGACCCTGACCTGGAGTTACATGCTGACTACTGTGGTGATATCACGTGCAATGATGTGCCAGTACATGACTGGACAGAGTACTGGGCATGTGTGGGATTGCCAGAATGTTCCAGCACATGGCTGGGTTCAGGCGTGTTTGTTTATTATTGTAAATAAACATTCTCTAATTCTTCCAGAATATAATTCTTTACTGTTAACCCACAGTACATTTAAACAGAAGTAACATAACATGGTGACAGAAGTGGTTCTGGAAGAATAATACGAGAGAATCGAGAATCAAAGAAAATCAAGAAAGAAAAGAAAAAAGTTTGAACTGCAAATGGTTAAGTGGAAGGTTTACCAAAACTTCAGCTGACTGGCAATGTAGCTGAGAATGCAAGCAACAGTTTGAACTGTACTTATCAGCAATCAATTATGAAGAAAGATTGGAAAAAAATGAAAGCTGCGCTTTTGCTCCATGTAATCGGGAATGACGCAGTAGAGGTAAATAATAATTTTGTCTTTGAAGATGGAGATAATTTCAATTTAAAGTCAATAATGGACAGATTTGAAGTACTTTGTATACCCAAGCATAATTTAACGTATGAGCGATATAAATTATTCACATGTGCACAGAGAGCCGCTGAAACAATTGATCAGTATGTTACTGAGTTAAGAAAGCATAGTAGAACATGTGAGTTTGGATTACTCACGGACTCTCTCATTAAAGATAGACTTGTTTGTGGTATTCGAGATAATGCTCTGAGAGAAATGCTGTTGAGAGAGCAAGATTTAAATTTTGAATAAGTTTTGGCGCTTCGCAAAGCTTCTGAGACCGTGACGTTGCAGGCTGAAAAGCTTTTTGTCAAAAACTGCAATGTAAATGCTGTAAAAAAAAGCACGAATACATCAAGAAATATAATAATACGTTAACAAAACCGACAGAGAGCAAGACGGCATTGGAAAGAAAAAAGTCATCTGATCGCTGTGCGTGGGAGCCATCGTCCAAATCAGTGTCCCGTATATGGCAAAATTTGCAATGGCTGTGATAAGATTAATCATTCTTCACTCTTGTAAAAGTAGAAAGAAGGAAAATAAAATGAAACAATTAAATGCTGTGCTTGAAGATGAACATGAGGAATTATATAAAGATGTGCTTTGTGAAAATAAACAAAGTAAGAATGACTGGACTATTCCGTTGCAAGTGAATCAAAACATTATTCTGTTTAAACTTGATACTGGAGCGCAAGTAAATGTTCTTGCAGAATCCAAGTTTAATGCTTTAAAGCCAAGACCTAAGTTACATCAGGCAAATATAAAAATGACTGGGTATTCAGGTGCAGACATTCCGGTTAAAGGAATATGCGTAGCAAAGGTATCACAGAAAAATATTGCGCACACACTTTCATTTGTGGGCGTGCCAAAAAATGTACAGTTAATTCTGGATTTATCTGCCTGTGAAAGATTTAATTTGGTGAAAAGAATTTTAGTCCTGGATAGTGACACAAAGTCAGAATACAGTGACTTGATGAAAGAGTATGAAGACTTGTTTAAAGGGCTCGGTTGTCTTCCAGGAGAGCACTCGATTAAAATTGACAAAACAGTGCAACCCGTAATACATCCATGCAGAAAAGTACCGTTTGCATTACATCATCAACTGAAAACAGAGCTAGACAGAATGGAAAGGCTAGGAGACACTAAAAAGAATTCATGAATGAATCACTTGTCATTGTTGATAAGAAAAATGGAAAACTGAGGATTTGTTTAGATCCAAGAGACTTGAATCGGGCCATTAAATGAAAGCATTTCAAATTGCCTACTTAGGAAGAAATTATTTCACAGTTTGCTAATACAAAGTATTTTAATAAATTAGATGCATCCTCCGGATTCTGGCGACTCAAATTAGACGAACCGAGTTCAAAATTGTGCACCTTTAACACTCCTTTTGCCAGATACTGTTTTCTTAGGCTCCTTTTGGAGTTGCATCAGCTGCTGAAGTGTACCATAAGACCATTCACATGTTATATGAGCACATCGAGGGCAGAGATACTTCCATGGATGATATTATTTGGGGATCGACTAAACAAGAGCATGACGCCAGGCTCAGACAAGTCTTTGAGGCAACATGAAAGGCTAACCTGAAATTGAATAAAGACAAATGTCAGCTAGGAGTGACTGAACTTACAGTTGTGGGTGATATCATTAGATGATTCCTGATCCATTGAAGGTTTCTGCTATCGAGAACATGTCAAGACCACAATGTAAAAAGGACATTCAGAGGTTTATGGGAATGGTTAACTATATGGGAAAATTTATACCCAATCTCTCAGAACAGCTTGCTCTATTGAGGCAGCTAACAGAAAAGAGAAATGAATGGAGCTGGAACCATGGAGAAGGCGTGGCTAAATCTCAAGAAAGTACTCACAAAAGAACCTGTGTTGAAATTCTATGATGCTGAGAGACCCATCATAATGTCATGTGATGCATCTCAAGCAGGCTTAGGGGCAGTATTACTCCAGAAACATGATCAGGAATGGCTACCAGTGACATAGGCATCTCGTTCATTATCTGATTCAGAAACAAGGTATGTCCAAATTGGAAAAGAATTGCTCAGCATTATGTTTGCTTGTGAGGGATTTCATCAGTTTGTGTCAGGGCAATCTACTGATGTTGAAACCGATCATAAGCTGTTGATTGCATTGTTTAACAAACCTTGAAGCGACTGTCCTTTGCGAATTCAGCAAATGATGATCAAATTGCAAAGATATCCATTGAATGTGTCATACACACCTGGAAAATTCATGTACACGGCTGACACACTTTCCAGAGCTGTGGATCCAACAACAAAAGACAGTCACAGGAACGTTATTGATGTTCAGGTATTCATTGATATGGTCATAGAAACTGTACCTGTTGCTCCCAAAAAGTTGGAACTGCTGCATCTGGAGACAGAGAAGGACAAAATTCTCAATCAGGTAATACAAGTGGTGTTGGATGGATGGCCAGATAATAGGCATGACTGTGCCTCAGCAGTACAAGATTACTGGAACCACAGATCAGAACTTTCTGTTGTGGATGGGATATTGTACAAATTGTTACGCCTAAAGGTATCCGTAAAGAAATGCTTGATAAAATTCATGAAGGCCACGTAGGCATTGAAAAATATAAGAGAAGGGCACAGAAGGTGATGTTTTGGCCCAGGATGAATCAAGTGATTGCAGGATTGGTGTCTTCTTGTCAAATATGCTTTAAATACCAACTTAGTAACCCTAAGGAGCTACTGCATCCACACCCAAATCCTCAGAGACCTTATCAGAAGGTAGGCGTTAATCTTTTTATTAATAACAACAAAGACTATCTATTAATAACAGATTACTACTCATTGTAGAAGTGTGTTATCTGGGCAGAACAACTGCAGAAAATGTAATTACATGCATGAAATTGTTTTTTTCATGACATGGTGTACCTGAACTTTTCACAGACAATGGTCCACAATTCAGTAGAGAATGCATGAAACATTTTGCTCATGAATGGGGCTTTGTTCATACACCATCTAGTCCATTTTTCCCTCAGTCTAATGGATTAGTTGAGAAATCGGTAGGAATTGTCAAGAAACTGATGCACAAAGCAAAAGATAGTGGAAGCGATTTTTATAAAGCCTTGTTAGCCTACCAAAGTACTCCACTTGAATGTAGATTTTCGCCTGCTCAGCTCTTGATGGGACGACGTTTGAGATCTAATCTACCAATGGATGAGAGCCTTCTGCAAACAGAGGAAGGTGAACAAGTGAAAAGATGGAAAGATGAACACAAAGAAAAGCAGAAAATATAATTTGATAGGCGTTCTCGTCCATTACCTGAACTGCATCAGGGAGATGAGGTAAGAATACGAGACAAAATGAACACATGGACACAGAAAGCTACAGTACTGGAAGAAGTACAACCCAGATCATACATGGTCCAAACAGAGGAGTAAGCAGTGGTAAGAAGAAATCACAAAGACCTCAAGAAGGAGCCAACTTTAGAGTTTTAGTTATCTGATATAGATGTGTTTTGATTAACATTGTTAATTATTTTTCTTTTTAAGGAAAGGAAGATGTGGTGATATCACATGCAATGATGTGCCAGTACATGACTGGACAGAGCACTGAGCATGCGCGGGATTGCCAGAAAGTTCCAGCACGTGGCTGGGTTAAGACATGTTTGTTTATTACTGTAAATAAAAGTTCTCTAATTCTTCCAGGATATGATTCTTTACTGTTAACCCACGGTACGTCTAAACAGAAGGAACATAACTATGGTTCTTTGCAGGAATGGGACCACTCTCGGGGTTTCACAACTGGCCATTGTTTGGCACGGCAAGGGATCAGCCTAAGAGCTCTGCTCGCCTTCGGAGGACCGAATTTTCGTGGCTCTGGAGATTGGGGGGGGGGGGGGCGGGGGGGAAGAGGAGAGATCGGAGATCACTGTCTGAGCAGAAGATCGGTGTGCCGTGGGAGATGGAAAATCTAAGGCTGTGTGCCCAGAGGCTCTTCCTCTTGCCAATACAAGTGTGTTTGCCAGCTGGAACTTGTTTCTGCCCAAAAGTAGTTTCTGCGTATTATAATGTTATGTGCTATACTTTTAAAAGAGATTAAAAAGGCAGTTAAAAGCATTCCTTGAATGACACAACAACTATTGTGTATGTCACTGACAGTGAGCATTTCCACCATGTTAATGCGAAGTCAATATCACAACATCAAATGTGCCTGTACTGTCAAACATAGCCTACAGAAGATCAATGTTTAAGGATTTAAGTCCTGCTTATTCTGGTGCTTTGAGTCTTGAGAAATCAATAAAATATATAATTAAGTCAAAGAGGGCTCAAATTAAATTCAGTAATAACTTGATCAGCAAAGACTACTGATGTTGTAGACACAAAATTAAAAAAGGACTATGTTGAAGATGCCTATCAGGTCAGGCAACAGCTGTGGAGGGAAACAGATCGAGCATTTCAGGTTTATGACCCTGCATTAGAACTGTAAAAGTAAGGAAGCATAAGTACTTCAAATTGCAGAGAAGAGAAGAATGGAAAGTACAAGTGGAGGCACATTTGATGTTGTAATATTGACTTCACGTTAACATTATGGAAACGTTCACTGGCAGGGGCATTAGGAATAGTTTCTGTCTCATTCATGGCTAAAACTTCTGTATTGTGCTGTAGTTTTCCAAAGGCAGTATCTGTGATAGGGCGATGATCAAGAGAAGAATGCAGGTACAAAGGCAGCATGATGGTGTCGCAGTTAGCATAATGCTGTGACAGCACCTGGGTTCATTTACAGCACTTCGTTAGAAGCTTGTACCAACTCCCCGCAACCACATGGGCTTCCTCCCGCATTCCAAAGATGTGGGTGAATTGGTTGCATGGGTGTAAATGGGTGGTGCTGGCTCACTGGGGCCCTTTATTGTGCTATATCTCTAAAACAAAAAATAAAATAAATATAGTTATTGCATATTGCAAGAATCTATTGCAGTAGAACAGTAAGATAGGCTCGGTGCCTTACAACACCAGCAATCGGATTTCAGAATAAGAATCAGGTTTAATATCACTGGCATATGCCATGAAATCTGTTAACTTTGAAGTAGCAAGACAATGCAATATGTGATATAGAAAAAAAACTGAATTACAGTAATTATATATGGATATTAAATAGTTAAGTTAAAATAGGTAGAGCAAGAAGTCAAAATAGATTTTTTTTTTTTTTTAAAGAAGTAGTGAGGCAGTGTTTATGGATTCAGAGTCCCTTTAGGAATTGAACGGCAGAGGGAAAGAAGTTGTTCCTGAATCGCTGAGTGTGGGAGTTCAGGCTTGTCATCCAGTGATTTCAATCCTGCTGTCCTGTGCTGTCCTCCAATCTTTCAAGCCCCCATGATTGTTTGGCTATATTGGGTGGTAATAATACATGGCTTATCAAGCAGATTAAAAAAAAAAATGGTTCTAAAAACTGCACAGCAAATTGCCTCTTTCTGAGTCATAATCAGAAAAGACAGGAAGAAGAGCAGGGAATAGGACACAGCAGACCTTTTCCAAAGACCTGGTGGAATCATTGACCTTAAAGAAACAAAGGAATCACACATCTACACTGTGTGATTCCACACCCAGCCAACTTATTAAAGTTATGCAATCTCACACTTTCCCTATATTTAACTTCAGGTGTTATGACTTCGGGAGTCTGTGATGATGTATTATAAATCACTAAAATACTTTGACCTCTAGGTGAATGAATGGTTTACTGTGATAGTCTTTCTGTCAGAATAAGTGGGATAAAGCAGAGTAATGCAAGTCTAGATTCTATTACCTGCCACGATGAATGAAGGAGAAATTCTGTTTACTGTCATTGTCTCTGACTATCAGACAACAAGGGACATATTAGCTTACACCTAACATAAATGAACAAGTGACAAGTTAGTGCCTCTGCCAGTAACTTAAACATTATTGTATCAAGCTGTTGCATTTGTTAAATTCTTAGTATCTACTAATCCTGAAGACCATTTCCTCAAGTGAAATATGGTTTCCCTGTCTGATAGATTTACTACACTTTTTACTTATTATCCAACAATTAAATATGACATCTTGAAATGACAATTAAATAATGATTGAAGATAACTTTTCAATGAATCACAATTAAGTTCCTCTTAAATAGGGAATGGGAGATGTTCCACTATTGCCAATTCTGACCAGCAAAAAGCAAAATTATTCTTAAGAGTATTGTCATTCAGATCTTTATTTTATTGCCTCCTTTAGATATGAAAAAGGAATAGAAAACTAATAAAAGTTTTATACCTGTACAAATTTTAGGAATTTTAACCTTAAGACTTGAACTACCTGCCCTATCTATACTCTGTCACAAATTGACTACATCTCAGCACTCAACACAATCATACCCTCAGTTCTAATCAACAATCTCCAAAGCCTGGGCCTCTGTACCTCCCTGTATGACTGAAGCCTTGACTTCCTCACCAGGAGGCCACATCTGTGAGGATTGGAAATAACATCTCCTCGCTAACAATCAACACTGCTGCTCCTCAAGAATGCATGCTTAGCCCACTGCTCTACTCTCTCTACACCCATAACTGTGTGCCTAGGCGCAGATCAGATGCCATCTATAAATGAGCTGATGACAATTATTGTTGACAGTATTTCAGATGGTGACAAGGAGGCGTACAGGAGTAAGATCGATCAGTGATGTCGCAACAACAACCTTGCAGTCAATGTCAGTAAGACCAAGGAATAGATTGTGGATTTCAGGAAGGAGAAGTTGAGGGAACACACACCCGTCTTCATCAGCAGATCAGAAGTAGAATTGGTGAGCAGTTTCAAATTCCTGAATGTCAACATCTTTGAGGATCTACTTTGGGCCCAACATATTGATGCGATTAAGAAGAAAGCATGACAGCAGCTATATTTTATTTGGAGTTTGAGGAGAGTTGATAAGTCACCAAGGACACTCGCAAATATGTACAGATGTACCGTTGAGATCATTCTAACTGGTTGCATCGCTATCTAGTTTCAACTATGTACATTGTACAAACACTATTTAATGTTGACCACACTGCCAGGGTCTTTCCATTGCACAATTAAATAGAATTAAATCACCAAGTATTTGTACTATTACAAGTCACCTCTCCACAGATGTTGACGGATCTGAGTACTTCCAGAATCTGCTGTTTTATTTCACTTTTACAGTATTCGTAATAATTTGCTTTGGATTTTTTTTTTAGCTTGCTCACTTTCATTGTTTTATTTTAGCCTTTTAATGTTTAGTGAGATACCTAACAAAACCTGCAACTCATTTCTCTCTTATCGTAGATCTTTTCTTTTGTTCCTTCCACAGCTCAGCCTATTTTCTGCATAAATAACTTGTAATATTTCCACCATTTTATAGTTGTGAATTGCCTTCAACAAGAAATGTTAACATTCTATTC
Source organism: Mobula birostris (assembly GCF_030028105.1). Lineage (NCBI taxonomy): Eukaryota > Metazoa > Chordata > Chondrichthyes > Myliobatiformes > Myliobatidae > Mobula > Mobula birostris. The sequence goes on along the minus strand of NC_092374.1, from coordinate 23,059,357 downwards.
TTGTCTTTTTCTCTGTATAGATGATTCCCTTCTGCTGCGCATTTCCAGAATTTTTTCTGCTTTTATTTCAGATTCCCAGTATGTACGGTATTTTGCTTTAGGATTCCATTAACTGGTTCTGTCTCATTCATGCCAAAAAATCTAGATTTGAAGCTCATTATATTTTGAAATGGAGATGCTCAAAATCTGAGCTAATAAAAAATATAGAAAATGCTGGAAACATCTAGTAGATAAACAAAAATTTCAGGAAAGAGTAAGAATTAAAGGTTCTTTGACCTAAAATTTTAACTCACTATATTTTCCACAGATTCTGCAGGCTGAGGAGAGACCTGATAGAAGTTTATAAAATTATGAGGGCATAGTTATCAAAGACAGCCAGCATCTTTTTCCCAATGTTGAAATATCCAATATTAGAGGGGATGCATTTAAAGGGAAATTTGGAAAGTTTAAACAAAGTGCATGAAACAAGTTTTTTTGTTTTGTTTTGTTACACAGAGTGAGTTGGCTGCCTGGAATGTGATACCCTGGGTGAAAGTAGAGGCAAATATTTAGAGACATTAAGAGGCTCTTAAATATGCACATGAATATACAGAAAATGGTGGGACATGGATGATGGTGCAGGGTAAAAGGTTTAGTTTAGGTAGGCTTTTAATTTCAGGTGGTGGGGTGGAGATGACTGAGTATGACTTTAAACTACAACCGGTGATGAGGCTCTGATTGGGGACTTTCAGAGCTTTGGGGAAAGTGGAGTTACCCCTTAGTCATTCATTGCTCCCAGGGCTGCTCTGACCCAGAACAGTAGCAGTGTCATATGAGGGGCACTGGACCCAAATGCAAGACACAGACACAAGTACTAGGAACAGGAATTGACTAGAGAGCTGGGACAAGAACACAGACACTTCAAGAAGGAAAGAAGAGAGAAAACAGGGAATTATAGATCAGCAAGCCTGATGTCAGTGGTGGGAAAGATGCTGGAGTCAATTATAAAAGATGAAATTATGACACATCTGGATAGTAGTAACAGGATTGGTCCAAATCAGCATGGATTTACGAAGGGGAAATCGTGCTTGACTAACCTTCTGGAATTTTTTGAGGATGTAACTATGAAAATGGACAAGGGAGAGCCAGTGGATGTAATGTACCTGGTCTTTCAGAAAGCCTTTGATAAAGTCCCACATAGGAGGTTAGTGAGCAAAATTAGGGCACATGGTATTGGGGACAGATTACTGACATGGATTGAAAATTGCCTGGCTGACAGAAAACAAAGAGTAGCGATTAACAGATCCCTTTCAGAATGGCAGGCAGTGACCAGTGGGGTACTGCAGGGTTCAGGGCTGGGAGCGCAGCTGTGTACAATATATATTAATGATTTAGATGAGGGAATTAAAAGTAACATTAGCAAATTTGTCGATGACACAAAGCTGGGAGGCAGTGTGAAATGTGAGGAGGTTGTTATGAGAATGCAGGGTGAATTGGACAGGCTGGGTGAGTGGGCAGATGCATGGCAGATGCAGTTTAATGTGAATAAATGTGAGGTTATCCACTGTGGTGGTAAGAGCGGGAAGGCAGATTATTATCTAAATGGAGTCAAGCTAGGAAAAAGGGAAGCACAATGAGATCTAGGTGTTCTTGTATATCAGTCACTGAAAGCAAGCAGTGAAAAAAGTTAATGGCATGCTGGCCTTCATAACAAGGGGAATTGAGTATAAGAGCAAAGAGGTCCTTCTGCAGCTGTACAGGGCCCTGGTGAGACCACACATGGAGTACTGTGTGCAGTTTTGGTCTCCAAATTTGAGGAAGGACATTCTTGCTATTGAGGGAGTGCAGCATAGGTTCACAAGGTTAATTCCCAGGATGGCAGGACTGTCATATGTCAAAAGATTGGAGCGACTGGGCTTGTATACTCTGGAACTTAGAAGGCTGAGAGGGGATCTTATTGAAACATATAAGATTATTAGGGGATTGGACACGCTGCAGACAGAAAGCATGTTCCCACTGATAGGCAAGTCCAGAACCAAAGGCCACTGTTTAAGAATTAGGGGTAGGCCATTTACAACAAAGTTGAGGAAAAACTATTTCACCCAGAGAGTGGTGGATATATGGAATGCTCTGCCCCAGAAGGCTGTGGAGGCCAAGTCTCTGAATGCTTTCAAGGAAGAGATGGATAGAGCTCTTAAAGATAGTGGAAACAAAGGTCATGGGGTTAAGGGAAGAACTGGATACTGATAGTGGTTGAACAGCCATGATCACCGTGAATGGCGGTGCTGGCTCAAAGGGCCAAATGGCCTACTCCTGCACCTATTGTCTATTAACTTGGACTAGGACATTGGCTAGGCAAGTGGGACCAGGATAAGGGACTGGGAACTAGGAGCCTGGGCTTGGACTCCGAGCCAGAGACTGGAGAAGGACCCAGAACCTGGGTCTTGACTCAGGCTTGGACCCTGGAACTAGGCGAGGACATGATGTGGCTACAGGACTGGACAGGGCTTGGGTTCTTCGAGGCAAGGGCATGACAAGGCTTGGGTTCTTCGAGGCGAGGGCATGGGACAACAGAGCCTTGGTCTTGGGGAGGACAGGAACAGAGCTTTGGTCTAGAGCACAGGAACACAGAGCCTTGGACTTGAGAGACAGGAACACAGAGTCAGGACTCCTCCTTAGGAACAGGATTTAGGGCCGGAACTCGTACAAGGAACACAGAGCAAGAACCCCTCCTTGGGAACAGGACTTGGGGCCAGGGCTCTACACAGAATGCTGAACACAATGAGATGGTTCCCAACACTAGGTAGCAGCAAACAGCCAGACATACCTAGCAAAGGTGTGGACTCAGAGACAATTCCAAATCAACAATAGACAGTTCCTTATCTTGACACAGAAAGGCTCCAGTCTCACTCCAGTGGTTGAACTTGACAAGGTTGCAGGCCAGGCTCCAGGCAGAGATTGCAGGAGGAAGGTGAAGGGAAAGGAACAGTCCAACCTCAGGATAACAGCAAAGACAGCCTGACTTACCCCACAGAGGCAAGGATAGGATACGATACTGATGAGACAAACCAGCAACCACACTTGAACCCAGGGCCACTTATATTCCCAGCCCCAAGATGAGCATCAGGTGCCTATCATTAAGCCCAACTGAAACAAGGGACAGCTGGAAGACCTGGAGTCTGGAGTCCACGGATCGGACCATGAACCGGAACGCCGACTTCACGGACTGGACTATGACAAGCACCTGCAAGGGTTCCTGCTCAGGATACGAATGAAGGCCAATGGCAGATCCGGCAGCTTCAGTAACTGAACTTATGAGGGAGAAGGCAGATGAGCTAGGACCTCAAACATCAACGGCTATAGGACAGGCAGATGAACATTTGGGAAGAGAAGTGGTGATTTCTTTAGATCGTCCAATGGAAGGCAATAGCAAACCACCGTTGCTAGGTACTAGGTTTCCTAGAATCTAATTGCTAAGAAAACCATGGTCAAATTCACAAAATGTATCAAACAACAGCGTCAACAGGATCTTCAGGACAATTCTGAAGATGCTTCGCTCAGTAGGGTTGATTCTGGGTAGCAGGGGATCCCTGACCATCACCAAGCTATTGCTCATAAAATTCAAGTAACACAAAGGAAAATTATTGCCACTTGGAATGTAAGAACCCTATATCAAGCAGGAAGATTGGACAATGTGATAAATGAAATGGAAAGACTAAAGATTAACATCATGGGAATTAGCGAAATTCATTGGATAGGTGCTGGAACATGTCAGAATAGAAATAAAACACTAATTTATTCTTGTAGAACATCCCATAATAATGGAATAGGAATTCTTATGGATGAAAACATGGCAGAAAGTGTTTTAGGACATTGGGCAATATCAGAAAGATTGTTCCTTGTTAGATTCAGAGGGCAACCATTTGATTGAGCAATTATACAGGTATATGCACCAACAACAGATGGAACAAATGAAGATATAGATAAATTCTATGAAGAGCTTGAACAAGTAAAGAATGGATGCAAATTTCAAGATATAGTTATTGTCATGGGAGATCTAAATGCTAAAGTAGGACAAGGTGCTGATGGAAATGCCATAGGAAAATTTGGACTAGGGGAAAGAAATGAAAGAGGTGAGAAATGGGTAGAATGGTGCAAGATGAATAATCAGGTCATTATGAATACCTACTTTAAAAACCATCCAAGATGCTTGTGGACCAGGAAAAGTCCAGGTGATAACACCAGAAATCAAATTGACCTTATTACTATAAACCAAAGATTTAGAAACTCAGTGACTCAATGAAAAAGATATCCAAGTGCAGACTGTAATAGTGACCATAACCCAGTAGTATGTCATGTAGAAGTAAAACTTAAAAAACTAAAGAAGTAAAAAACCTGAACAATCCCTTGACTACTCACAATTAATTAAAGAAGAAAATTTAAGACAAAAATTTACAATTGAAGTAAGGAATAGATTTCAAAGTCTAGAAAAAGAATCTGTTGAAGATGATAGCAATCATATAGAAATGAAGTTTAACTCTAATGGATTCCTTGGTAGAATCACCAAAGTCAGTGATTCCTTAAAAAGAAAAGAGCACAAAGAATAAATGGATGACAATGAAATCAAAAACCTAATGGGAGAAAGGAGACGGAAGAAAGCAAACCCTATAGAATATAAGTCCTTAGATTAAAAAGTTAAAAGCTTATGTCAAAAAGCCAAAGAAGAATGGTTAAACCAGGAATGTGAGCAAATAGAAAGAAACTCTATTACTGATCCAAAAAGGTTACATCAACAAATCAAGAATATCACCGGTAAAAAGCTCCTTTGTTCTTCAGGCGGATGTTTGAAAGCAAAGGACGGTACCATTAACATGGAAAAAGATGAGATTATGAGCAGATGGACTGAGCATATTCAGGAATTGTTTGAAGATGATCGAGGCGAAAAACCAGAAATTAAGAAAAACATTGAAGGTCCAAGTAATTTAAAATCTGAAGTTCGTAATGTAATAAATAAGATGAAGAAAGGAAAGGCAGCAGGTCCTGATGAATTTGTAATAGAACAAATTATCACCCTTGAAGATTATGGAATTGAAAAACTTACTGATTTAATCAATGGCATTTATGAGACTGGAATAAAACCAGAAGAGATGAAAAGATCATTATTTATCACTTTTCCTAAGAAACCTGGAGCAAAAGAATGTGAATTACATTGGACCATAAGTTTAATGAGTCATATCACCAAGATACTTCTAAGAATTTTGATGACAAGAGCTAAAAGTAAGCAACAAGCTGAAATAGGTAAAGAACAATGTGGTTTTGTGAAAGACAAAGGTACAAGAAACGCAATATTGATGTTAAGGATACTATCAGAACAAGCTATTCAAGTGCAAAAAGATTTGTTTGTTTGTTTTATTGACTACACAAAAACATTTGATAAAGTGAAGCACAATAAGTTATTTGAAATATTACAGGAAACTCTGGATCTAATTCGAAAGACCTCCGCCTAATCAGAAATCTGCACAGGGAACAAACTGCCGCTGTATGAATAGATGGAGAAGTGAGTCATTTTACGAAAATCAAGAGAGGCATTCGACAAGGGTGTGCTTTCTCCCCTGATTTATTTAACGTGTACAGTGAAACAATATTACAAGAAATAAGAGACATCTTGTGAATCAAAGATGACACTGTGTTAATTGCAAGTACGGAGGAAGAACTACAAAACTTAATTGATATAGTTGTTGAAGAATGTGCAAAAATTGGTCTATCTATCAATTGCAAAAAGACAGAATATATGATGATATCCAAAAAGAAGGAAAATCCTATCTGCAGGCTGAGAATAAACAGGGAAGACATAAAACAAGTACAGAACTTTTGCTACTTAGGAAGCTGGGTGACATCAGATGGTGCGACGCGGACATCAAAAGAAGGATAGGGATGGCAAAAGATACCTTTACAAGAATGAAGAGTATATTGACCAATACTAAACTAGGCATGACAACCTACCTCAAAGTACTGAAATGTTACATTTATGTTATATGGCTCAGAATGTTGGACAATATCTAGTAACATGAAGAATCGAATTGAAGCAGCAGAGATGTGGTTTTTGAGGAGGATGCAAAGAATATCATGGATGAAACGAATATCTAACGAGGATGTCATGAACAGAGCAAACACAAGAAGAGAAATAATGTATGAAAAGGCAATGTGACTTCATTAGACATGTGATTAGGAAAGAGGAGTTAGAATGCATGGTAATTATGGGAAAGATTGAAGGGAAGAAAGCAAGAGGAAGACAAAGGCAAATGATGATGGAGACAGCAGCCAGAGAACTGGAAATGAATACCAATGAATTGATCCACTTGACCTGAAACAGGAGTGTATGGGCCATGGCAGTCAAAGCTCAAACTGGTCATGGCACCTGATGATGATGATGGGGTGGAGATACGGCTCTACCAAAAGAGGTGTAAGATGCTTCTTCCCTCCGCTAGCCTGCATATCACCCCTGGGCAAGCTGTAGCACCTGCTTAACCCACCTGATCAGAGTCACATGAAGCCACAGTAGCAGGTGGTTGATGGTTGTAGGAGCAGTTGATGCATATCACAAGCCCTGGTTATTCGAGCATTGATACTGGGTAGACAATCGCTGAAGAGTATTGATAATGGCTGGAGTCACCTGTCTTGTAAAGACACTGACCAGAAGAAGACAATGACAAACCACTTCTGTGAAAAATTTGCCAGGAACAATCATGGTCAGGAACAGACCATAATCATCTACGTCACACAACACACTGCGCATAATGAACAATTGAACAAGGCATTTAATTACCAGTTTAAATACTTCAACATGACATTGGGGACCACATTCCTGTGCTGTACTTCTTTGTGTTCTGTGCTCTATTGTGCACATTAATCATCTGAACAATAAATGAAACATATAAGATCTTAAGGAAGCAAAGACAGGAGAGATATTGTAATGTTTACTCCAGTGGGAAAGTTTTCAGTAGGGACATAGTACAAGATAAGGTGCTCAGCAATTTGTCTGATTTGTGGATTTCAGTTCAACAGTGGGTTAAGGAGGTTTGATCACAGAACACATTTGAAGAGGTCACTGGTTCACTTCAAGCTCCTATTTTGCTGTATTCTTGCTTTCTGCTGCTCAAGGAGTTAACAGCCAGAGCCCTTTCCCCTGCTAGGGGGCTATGGACAGTCGCATCACGTGCATTTATGGAAATAGCTCTACTTTCCACTGTGACTTGTAAGCATGTGCAGTGATCATTTTGCAGTGAGGCACATTTTAACTTAATTAGTGGTTAAAATAAGATTTACAAAGGCAGATTTCTAATATATCTCCAGGCATTGCCTCATCAGCAAGATCCACGAGACAGTTTCTGCCGCTGTGCACAGCATTTTACACAGTCTGAGAGAATTTTCAGGGGAATTTGTGCCAATGTCATCGCAAAGGAAGAAACTGATTCCCAAAAAGAGATCAGCTTGACTAATCTTATGCAGAATTTTCATTCCAGCATGGGTGTGTATTGTTGGTAAATTAATCAAAGAATCGTAACATTTGATATAAGTCCATTAAATTTTAGTAAAAAACTCGTGTGACAAATGACACTAGCAGAAGATTAACAACCAAAGTAATATCCCAGAATGTTGATGAGTTCAAGCCAGAAGTGAGCTTGACCCACTGGAATAATAAAAATCAGTTCTGCTGAGCCATTTGTAAATGGTGAGTACTATGGAAATCATTAAAGATGGATTATTTTGATATGATGGACAAGCAAGGTACAGGTTAAAACTTGTAAAGCTCAAAGGACATCAAATATCTATCTGTTTCTTGGTTGTATGAAATTTGTAAATTTACAAGGTTCAGTTCAACATTGTTTGACTGTTACAGAGGACAATGCAAACAGGTAAAGTTTAGAAATAAGGCTCATATGTTCTTTACAATCTTAGTTTTCATTTGCAAATTTTATATTCCATTTATTAGAAAGGTTTTAAGATGAAAACAATATCAGTGTCCCAGGAAATAATTACATGCCACAACAGGTAAATTCAGAAGATAAATCAACAGATGATCAAGAGATCAAACAGCATCTGCGCTGGGGAATTATGGAACATGGAACATTGCAGCACAGTACAGATCCTTTGGCCCATGATGTTGTGCCGATGTTTTAACCTGCTCTAAGATCAGTCTAACCCTTCTGTCCTACATGACCCTCTTTTCTTCAAATTAACGCTCCATTGTTCAAACAGAGCTTTGATGGCTACAGGTGAGATTGTGAGATGATGTGTTGCCTCTCTAGTGCTATGGTCAAGAACATCTCTGAGCAAACAGGATATTCTGAATGGGGTAGATGACCGGCCAGAAAGTCATGAGCCCTACTCGTACCAATGACACAGTCGGAAAGAGAAATGAGGTTCTGTAAAGTGCATTTAGAAAGTAAAGCCAAAGATCACTTTGTGTTGGAATTCTAGGTTACTCCCTGTGCCATTTTCTAGTGAGGGTAGTAGGAATAAGAAAGCAGGGCAAGTGAAGAGTTGACACTTGGTTGAAGAGTTGGTGCGACACAGGAGGAATTCAGCTGCTTAGACCACTGGGATCTCTTCTGGAGCAAGATTACCTCCTGTAATGAGCTCTTCAGGCCAGTGCAGGGAGCCAGAGAGCATTGGGCTCTGAGGTTTTGAGAGCACCTGAAATGGTTAATTGTTGTTTCATGAGAGTCATCAATTGTTTAGAGTTCCTTGTGTTTTAATCGAGTGACTCACTGTGGTGCGGTCTCCTGGTGCCTTCTGTATAAACTTGTTATGTTTAACTTGATAGGCTTGGGGATTCTGTGTTACTTTATTTGAACAGATGCCTGATTAATGCTGATGACAGAGTCCTATTTTTGAGAGTGTTACATCTCATGTGTCACTCATCCAATGTTCTGCGGAATTCTTATGAGTAAAATTTGGTCACCATTTCTACATTGGAGTATGTCTTTCCTCCTCACTTGAGTTCAAACATTGCCGGCTCACAATATGACAACCTCCACAAGAGGGAAGGTTTGCATCTGAACTGGGAGGGAGGGTAGGCAATATCTTAGCGGTAAGTGCTATTCTGGAGGGTTTAAACTAATCTGACAGCAATTGGGATCTAAAGTAGAATGGATCAGAAAGTTGGAGCAATTACAGAGATTAAAGGATGTAGGCAGGTAGGCAGGAACAAGAGAGAGAGCATAGAAGGACTAACAGTGTAAATTGAAATTACTTTAATGCAAGAATCCTAAAGGATGAGACAGATGAACTCAGGGTATGGAGCAGACATGGGATATTGATGTTATCGCTATTACAAAAACATGACTGGGTATATTTAAAGTGGAGGTTGGTAGGTTCTTGATTAATAAGGGTGTCAGAAGTTAAAGGGAGAAGGCAGGAGAATGTGGTTGAGAAGGATAATAAATCAACAGTGGTGGAATGGCAGAGCAGACTCAAACAACCAAATGGCCTAATTCTGCACTTATGTTTTATGGTCTTATGATTAAGAGATTGGCAGACTGAGGTATCAATGTTTCTTCCATTGTAGAGACGGAGGTAAGAGAGGAGGGGGTGTTGTGCTATTCGTAAAAGAAAACATCACAGCTGCTACCATCCTTGCAATTACTACAGAAACACCGTGTTAAATGCTCTCTTAAATCTGTGTCCTCCCGCTACTTACACAATCAACTATTGAGAACAGTTATTCTGTATCTCACATTTCTAATCTTTTACTCCCTCGATATCTTTTACTCCAAGAAAGAAAAAAAAAATAGCCTCTCCAATCAAAAGCTGTGGTTAAGATCACTCATCCACATCAATTCTGGCAAATCTCCTTTGTTTGATCGCATTTACTTCCTAAAAAGTGCTGACCTGAACTGTTTGCAAAAGTCTGGACCACAATATTTGTTGAAGACTTCAGATAGTTCTTTATTATAATTTTCCATGTTCTGCCTTTATCAGCTTACTGGTCTTTATCAAATTACTATGTGTGGGAGATGCAAGAGGTTCTGCAGATTTTGGAAATATTGAGCAACACACACAAGTGCTGGAGGAACTGAGCAAATCAGGCAGCATCCATGATCTTCATTGGGACCCCGATGAAGCATCTCAGCCCGAAGCATCACTATTTATTTCCCTCCATAGATGCTGCCTGATCACTTGAGTTCCTACAGAATCTTGTGTGTGAAACTACTTGTGGGAGCTTGATATGTGGACAATTGACTGCTGATAGTTTTTAAAATATTACAAGCTTGACCACACTTCAAAACAACTTGTCTCTTAATGTTTTTGTGAAGTCTTTAATTATAGGAAAGATGTCAAAAAAGTAGAGAAGTACAGAGAAGATTTACTACAATGTTACCTGGGTTTCATCACCTAAGTTACAGAGAGGGATTGAATACGTTGGGTCTTTATTTTTTGGAGTGTAGAAGGTTGAGGGGGGACTTGATAGAGGTATTTAAAATTATGAGGGGGATAGGTAGAGTTGACGTGGATAGGCTTTTTCCATTGAGAGTGGGGGAGATTCAAACAAGAGGACATGAGTTGAGAGTTAAAGGGAAAAAGTTTAGGAGTAACATGAGGGGGAACTTCTTTACTCAGAGAGTGGTAGCTGTGTGGAATGAGCTTCCAGCAGAAGTGGTTGAGGCAGGTTCGATGTTGTCATTTAAAGTTAAATTGGACAGCTATATGGACAGGAAAGGAATGGAGGGTTATGGGCTGAGTGCATGTCGGTGGGACTAGGTGAGAGTAAGAGTTTGGCATGGACTAGAAGGACTGAGATGGTTTGTTTCCGTGCTGTAATTGTTATATGGTTATACGGTTTAATGAAAAAAATATAGTATGAAAGCACTATGGGCAGAATTCCAGCTGCAGGTCAATGGGACCAGGCAGATGAGCCAAAGAGCCTGTTTCTGTGCTGATGTGCTCAATGGCTTTACATCAGCAGCCACTTTGCATCTTCCAACTCTTCCAAATGAACGATGGAGGAACATTATCACTCTAATTATTCCATAGCTTTTTGAATTATTGTGGGTGACACCGTAAACAATGAATAATATAAAATGGAGGAACGCTGGCAAAATAAATGTCGAGTAGATGAGCTTATAACAAAAACAAAATTAATCCCAGGAGGCCGGTTAGACCAACTCTCACCTTTCACTAGGTCCCTTGCTTGTTCAATTTCTTACAGGAGAACATTTGTTAATATCAGAAAATAGCAAGAGAAAGGTGATATGCTTCAATGAAGAAAAGCTGGAGACTTAAAATGAGAGAAATATTGCCTATCAGTCAATAAGCTGAGGTTGAGAAGATTTCATGGGGGATCATAAGTGTGACAAAAAGGAAACAGCAAAGCCATTACTACAAGATTGTATTACTGCTTGATGTTAACCAAATGATTGTAAGGCTGTCTGTGGATTTCACATATTAAATGGGTAAGTGTTCAGTGTCAAATTGGCTTTCATAATAACACCATTGTATCCAAGTTAAGTAGCTATTGGATCATAGATCAACTGCACTTTGAGCAATTGGATACAAAATATAATGCAGCTCCATTTTAACTTAATCAACGCGTTTTCTTATGAAAGACCATGGACCCAAGATGCAGTTTAGTTCTCAGCTGATGCTGCCTAACTAAATGGCCAATGTTAACTTCCAGCATGTGTTGCTCAGTTTACCAGTTAACAAATATTTCTCTGTCCTGAGTGCAAATTGGTTACAAGACAACAGGGATCATACTGAAGGAGTAACAGACTCAGGGATTTCTTGAGGACAGGAAAGATAAAAGGCTCACAAATACAATATGTTTTTCTTTTCATTCTTTCTCATGCAGAGTATACACTCAGTGGCCAATCTTTATTAGGTACCTCTTGTACCTAATAAAGTGGACACTCAGTGCATGTTCATGGTCTTCTGCTGCTGTAGCCCATCCACTTCGAAGTTTGATGTGTTGTGCACCAAAGGTGCTCTTCTGCACACCACTGTAACACATAGTTATTTGTGGTGTAGTCACTTTCCTTGCAACTTGAACCAATGTGGCCATTCTCCTCTAGCCTTTCTCCTTAACAAAACATTTTTGTCCACAGAATTGCCACTCACTGGGTGCTTTTTGTTTCTCTCACAGTCCTCTGCAAACTCTGGAGACTGTTGGTGTAAAAATCTTAGGAGATGAGCAGTTTCTGAGATACTCAAGCCACACCATTAGGCATCACCAATCACTCCATGATAAAAGTCACTCAGATCAAATTTCTTCCCCATTCTGATGTTTCGTCTGAACAACAAATGAGCACCTTGACCATGTCTGCATGTTTGCACCCGCAGAGCTGTGTGCTCAGTCCACTGCTGTTCACTCTGCTGACCCACGACTGTGCTGCAACACACAGCTCGAACCACATCATCAAGTTCACCGATGACACGACCGTGGTGAGTCTCATCAGCAAGAACGATGAGTCAGCATACAGAGAGGAGGTGCAGCGGCTAATGGACTGGTGCAGAGCCAACAACCTGTCTCTGAATGTGAGCAAAACAAAAGAGATGGTTGTTGACTTCAGGAGGACACGGAACGACCACTTTCTGCTGAACATCGATGACTCCTCCGTAGAGATCGTTAAACGCACGAAATTTCTTGGTGTTCACCTGGCGGAGAATCTCACCTGGTCCCTCAACACCAGCTCCATAACAAAGAAAGCCCAGTAGCATCTCTACTTTCTGTGAAGGCTGAGAAAAGTCCATCTTCCAGCCCCCATCCTCACCACATTGTACAGAGGTTGTATTGAGAGCATCCTGAGCAGCTGCATCACGGCCTGGTTCGGAAATTGCACCGTCTCGGATCACAAGACCCTGCAGTGGATAGTGAGGTCAGCTGAGAAGATCATTGGGGTCTCTTTTCCTGCCATTACAGACATTTATACCACACGTTGCATCCTTAAAGCAAACAGCATTATGAAGGACACCACGCACCCCTCATACAAACTCTTCTCCCTCCTGCCATCTGGCAAAAGGCACTGAAGTATTCGGGCTCTTATGACCAGACTCTGTAACAGTTTCTTCTCCCAAGCCATCAGACTCCTCAATACCCAGAGCCTGGACTGATACCAGCCTACTGCCCTCTACTGTGCCTATTGTCTTGTTTATGATTTATTGTAATGCCTGCACTGTTTTGTGCACTTTACGCAGTTCTGGGTAGGTCTGTAGTCTAGTGTAGTTTTTGTGTTGTTTTACGTAGTTCAGTGTAGTTTTTGTATTGTTCATGTAGCACCATGGTCCTGAAAAACATTGTCTTGTTTTTACTGTGTACTGTATCAGCAGTTATGGTCGAAATGGCAATAAAAATTGACGACTTGATTTGATATATTAAGTTGCTGCCACATTCAAGATTCAAATTCGAAGATTCAAGTACAATTGTTTTCAAAGAATGTATAAATAATACAACCTTGAGATTTGTTTGCTCACAGACAGCCACAAAACAAATAACCTGAAGAATCCAATTTAAAAAAAGGTCACGAAAGAGGGAAAAACCACACCATGCAAACAACAGAATTCTGAACCAAAATCCTTAAATCTGTTTCTTGGAGCAGCCAGAGTAGGCCCAAGCCCACTCATATTAGCCATCTCAGTTCATCATATTAGCAGCGCAGGAACGCCATGAAATTCACAGAGACGACAGTCACTGGAGAGAGGGATGAACATCACGGGAGAGCAAGAGAAATCAGCTCAACACTCACCTCTGATCCCGACACACGTGCTTTCCAGTCCATTTGGGCCGGCATTTAAATTTTCCAACACACAGGGTAGTGCCTCACTCAAGGACATGGGGCCCAGCGCAGCAACATGCTTGGGCCACACAGCCTGAAGCTGTTCTTGATCTCACCAAATCAGCCTGGTGCTTGGAGTGAGCAATCCAACAGCAACAGTGATATAAACTCCATCTGTGACCCCCATCTTCAACACATTACCCCTCGGATTTGCGGTGCAACTGAACGGCCCTTCCTTCAAATCATTTTCGCCTCCTCTTGCTTCACCATTGTTTGCAGTGATAGTTGACCACAATTTACTTCAGAAAAGTTATTATTAGTAATGTTTTTAGTCGTATATGTTGCCATCTGGACAACCAGTGAGCTGTCGTACTACTTACATTGCGCTATCTTAAACCGGAAATTGATTGGCTGATTAAGTATTTGCATTAACACAGTATAGCTATGTACATAATAAAGTGGCCACTGAGTGGTTGTTTGCATCTTATTGCAACAACTAGGGAGTGCTGTAATACCACAGGAACCATCTCCCCAAAGAGCTGGGAAATGCACTGCGATGAGTAAAGTAACGGTTAAGTTGTAAGCTCGTCAGAGATCTGGATCATTAATTCCATGACACAAGTTCAGATTATACCCTAGCAGCTGGTAAATTTAAATGCAAGTATCTGGATAAAATCTGGAATTTAAAATAAGCTAGTTTCAACAGCAGTAAGCATGAAACAACCAGACTGACATAAAACACGTCTGTTTCACATGGAAATTTGCCTTTCCCACCCACGACAGACTAATTAATGTAGTTGGTACTTAATTGCCTCCTCGGTTCAGAAGCAAATTTTTTACGGACTCATTTAGTGGATAAGCAGGCCCGTTAACCCATTTGCAATGTCTGTGTTAACCACCAGACGTCCATTTACAATAATCCCATTTCATTCTTTCCATATTACCCTCAACTTTCTAAGATTCTACACACACTAAGGTTAATTTGCAGTGGCCAGTTAACCTACCAACCCACAGTAAGTTTTTCATTTCACCTGTGCATTCATCTACTTGTGCATATGACAATAAACTCAAATTTAATATCTTTCAGCTGTGGGAGGAGACCACAATGTCCAGTCACAGAGAGGATAAGTGAACTCCACACAGACGCCACGAGATATTGAACCTGGATCACTGCAGCTTTAAAACAGTGGTTGTGATAGCTGTTCCATGATGGACAATAACTGTCAGCATTGGCAGTTACATCTACATTTCATGAATAGATTTTTTAACAAAAACTGCCTAGAAATCCATTGTTGGTCAGCAGTACTTGCTGTGCTATCCAATAGTATCAGTGTCCATACACTTCAATCTGTCTCGAAAATACTTCACTGACTTCAGAGCCATTGGGCTGGTGAATTTAAAATAAACAAAGGGGAACACATTTCTGGCCAGAGATTCCATATTTATTTGGTTGGATTTTAAAGATTACATCAGTAAAACTGAGTTCTCCTTAAGTTTTGTCCAAATATATTCCTCTATGGCAATCTTAAAAAAAACTTAATGGGTTTAAATTTCATTTTATTTTTGTGTGATTAAGCTACATGCAAATTGTTTACTATATTGAGGGTAATAAAATCATGAGGAGCATAGTTAAAGTAAATCACCAAAAAGTCTTTTCCACAGAGGGGAGTCCAAAAGTAGAGGGTGCAGGTTTGAAGAAAAAGGAGAAAGATTTAAAAGGGAACTGAGGAGCAACGATTTTATACTGAGGATATTAAACAAGAGGCTAGATGAAATAATAGAAATCTGTGCAAATTGATAGTTAAAAACACTTGGATAGTGTGTTTTGGTATATTAAATTTTGAAAAAATATGCGATAAAAGTTTGATCAATTCCAAGTGACACTTAACTCTTTGTGAGCTCACAGCTTGTAAGGTGTCTGTACAAGTTAAACATGGTAGGTTTGTTAAACCATAAGACCATAAGACCATAAGACAAAGGAGCAGAAGTTGGCCATTCGGCCCATCGAATCTGCTCCGCCATTTTATCATGAGCTGATCCATTCTCCCATTTAGTCCCACTCCCCCGCCTTCTCACCATAACCTTTGATGCCCTGGCTACTCAGATACCTATCAATCTCTGCCTTAAATACACCCAATGTCTTGGCCTCCACTGCTGCCCGTGGCAATAAATTCCATAGATTGACCACCCTCTGACTAAAAAAATTTCTTCGCATTTCTGTTCTGAATGGTGCCCTTCAATCCTTAAGTCATGCCCTCTCGTACTAGACTCCCCCATCATGGGAAACAACTTTGCCACATCCACTCTGTCCATGCCTTTCAACATTCGAAATGTTTCTATGAGGTCTCCCCTCATTCTTCTAAGCTCCAAGGAATACAGTCCAAGAGCGGATAAACATTCCTCATATGTTAACCCTCTCATTCCCAGAATCATTCTAGTGAATCTTCTCTGTACCCTCTCCAACGTCAGCACATCCTTTCTTAAATAAGGAGACCAAAACTGCCCACAGTACTCCAAGTGGGGTCTCACCAGCGCCTTATAGAGCCTCAACATCACATCCCTGCTCCTATACTCTATTCCGCTAGAAGTGAATGCCAACATTGCATTCGCCTTCTTCACCACCGACTCAACCTGGAGGTTAACATTAAGGGTATCCTGTATGAGGACTCCCAAGTCCCGTTGCATCTCAGAACTTTGAATTCTTTCCCCACTTAAATAATAGTCCGTCCGTTAATTTCTTCTGCCAAAGTGCATAACCATACACTTTCCAAAATTGTATTTCATTTGCCACTTCTTTGCCCATTCTTCCAATCTATCCAAGTCTCTCTGCAGACTTTCTGTTACCTCAGCACTACCAGTCCCTCCACCTACCTTCGTATCATCAGCAAACTTAGCGACAAAGCCATCTATTCCATAATCCAAATCGTTGATGTACAATGTAAAAAGAAGCTGCCCCAACACGGACCCCTGTGGAACACCACTTGTAACTGGCAGCCAACCAGAACAGGATCCCTTTATTCCCACTCTCTGTTTCCTGCCAATCAGCCAACGCTCTATCCACGTATGTAACTTTCCCGTAATTCCATGGGCTCTTATCTTGTTAAGTAGCCTCATGTATGGCACCTTGTCAAAGGCCTTCTGAAAATCCAAATATACAACATCCACTGCATCTCCCTTGTCTAGCCTACTTGTACTTTCCTCAAAAAATTGTAATACATTTGTCAGGCAGGATTTTCCTTTAAGGAATCCATGCTGAGTTCTGCCTATCTTGTCATATCCTCCAGGTACTTTGTAACCTCATTCTTGACAATCGACTCCAACAACTTCCCAACCACCGATGTCAAGCTAACAGGTCTATAGTTTCCTTTTTGCTTCCTTGCCCCCTTCTTAAAGAGCGGAGTGACATTTGCAATCCTCCAGTCCTCCGGAACCATGCCAGAATCTATCGACTTTTGAAAGATCATCACTAATGCCTCCGCAATCTCCATGGCTACTTCCTTCAGAACACAAGGGTGCATTCCATCTGGTCCGGGAGATGTATCTACCTTTAGACTATTCAGCTTCCTGAGTACTTTCTCTGTCGTAATTGTGACTGCGCACACTTCTCTTCCCTGCCACCCTTGAGTGTCCGGTATACTGCTGATGTCTTCCTCAGTGAAGACTGATGCAAGATACTCATTCAGTCCCACCACCATCTCCTTATCTCCCATTACAATTTCTCCAGTATCATTTTCTATCGGTCTTATATCTACTCCCACCTGCCTTTTATTCTTTATATACTTGAAAAAGCTTTTAGTATCCTCTTTGATATTATTTACTAGCTTCCTTTCATAGTTCATCTTTTCCCTCTTAATGACCTTCTTGGTTTCCTTTTGTAAGCTTTTAAAAACTTCCCAATCCTCTGTCTTCCCATTAATTTTTGCTTCCTTGTATGCCCTCTCCTTTGCTTTAACTTTGGCTTTGACTTCTCTTGTCAACCACGGTTGCATCCTTTTTCCATTCGAAAATTTCTTCTTTTTTGGAATATACCTGTCTTGCACCTTCCTCACTTCTCGCATAAACTCCAGCCACTGCTGCTCTGCCATTCTTCCGGCCAGTGTCCCTTTCCAGTCAACTTTGGCCAGTTCCTCTCTCATGCCACTGTAATTTCCTTTACCCCACTGAAATACCAACGCATCAGATTTCGGCTTCTCTTTTTCAAATTTCACAGTGAACTCAATCATGTTATGATTACTGTCTCCCAAGGGTTCCTTCACCTCAATCTCTCTAATCTCCTCCGGTTCATTACGTAATACCCAATCCAATACAGCCGATCCCCTAGCGGGCTCAACAACAAGCTGTTCTAAAAAACCATCTCGCAGACATTTTACAAATTATCTCTCTTGAGATCCAGTGCCGACCTGATTTTCCCAATCCACTCGCATGTTAAAATCCCCTACAATTATCATAACACTGCCCTTCTGACAAGCCTTTTCTATTCCCTGTTGTAATTTGTAATCCACATCACTGCAGCTGTTTGGAGGCCTATAAATAACTGCCATCAGTGTCCTTTTACCCCTGCTATTTCTTAGCTCAACCCATAAAGATTCTGCACCTTCCAATCCTATATTACCTCTTTCTAATGATTTAATATCATTTCTTACCAATAAAGCCACGCCTCCCCCCTCTGCCTACCTTCCTATCCTTCCGATACACCGTGTATCCTTGGACGTTCAGCTCCCAGAGACACGCATCCTTTAGCCAGGTCTCAGTGATGGCCACAATATCATACCTGCCAATCTGTAGCTGTACGAGAAGATCATCCACCTCATTCCTTATGCTGCGTGCATTTAAGTATAACACCTTAAGACCTTAAGAGACATTTGCTAATAGCAGCTGGATCCTTTCTGGACTCAGGTACAGTGATATCAGGATGTTTGTTGATGAACATAAGTTGTTTGAATGAAAGAAACCTGCTGAGTTAGCGGCATGAAAACAAAAGCTCAAATAGTTTGTCTGCCTCTGCATAATTCGCTATACTTGTGGATTGAACCCCTATTTATGAGGGCACTTTTGCTCAGTTCTTAGAACTTCACTTAGACCGAGGGATCGTGATCGGTGCCTGGGATAGACTCGGGATGATTTCACAAGTCGGAATTCAGAGTTCCCTCCACAAAAGCAACAATCAAGTGGAGACCATGAATCATGAGCCCTGTAAGCTTTGTAACTTACTATGTAGTATTTTGTGTGGTTTATTTGTGCTTTCTGTTGTACAATAATAAATTAGGCTTAGGTTACTTTGTTGTGCTTGTACATATACATTTCCTGAACACTCGAGTTGCTTGAGTCTTTTTGGTCTGACGAACCCAGCCTGTTACAAATAGGTACATGGATAGGAACGTTTTATTGAGATATGGGCCAAATGCAAGCAAATGGAACAAGTTCCTTGAGGTAATTTAGTCAGCCAGGGCTACTTCTGTGCTGTACAATCCTATAACTCTATTCATACCCGGAAGTCAAAACATTTGAAAATGAACTTGGTTTGTGGTTCTTCGATATTAAATAAATGCAAGCCTTTCAAGTCAACTTTACTGGCATATACACAGTGTGGTGAGACATAAGTAGAGTGAAAAAATAATTTACAGCAGCGTTCCAGGTACACACAACACACAAAATATAAATTATATATTCAGAAAACATACATTGATGCCAAGATTATTGTGAAGTATAGATGAGTTCTGTTGAAGGTAGGATTAATTGTCAAGGAGTATCACTGTCAGGGAATTGATTGATACACATAATCTGAGTGTAGGTAGAGCTTGCTTGATCCTTGCTATCATCATTATTATGCACCATGTCATATGACACAGGTGATCATGGTCAATGACCATGATTGTTCCAGGCAAATTTTTCTACAGAAGTAGTTTGCCATTTCCTTCTTCTGGGCAGTGTCTTTACAAGACGGGTGACCCCATCCATTATCAATACTCTTCAGAAACTATCTGCCTGGCATCAGTGGTCATATAACCGGGATTTGTGATGCGCACCAACTGCTCCCATGTCTTCACGTGACGCTGATCAGGGGACTAAGTATGCGCTAAGGGCTTAATTAGGAAGGGGAAAAAAGATTATGAGAGAAAACTGGCAGGGAATATAAAAACTGACTGTAAAAGCTTTTATAGGTATGTAAAAAGGAAAAGACTGGTAAAGACAAATGTAGGTCCCCGACAGACAGAAACAGGTGAATTGATTATGGGGAGCAAGGACATGGCAGACCAATTGAATAATTACTTTGGTTCTGTCTTCACTAAGGAGGACATAAATAATCTTCCAGAAATAGTAGGGGACAGAGGGTCCAGTGAGATGGAGGAACTGAGCGAAATACTTGTTAGTAGGGAAGTGGTGTTAGGTAAATTGAGGGGATTGAAGGCAGATAAATCCCCAGGGCCAGATGGTCTGCATCCTAGAGTGCTTAAGGGAGTAGCCCAAGAAATAGTGGATGCATTAGTGATAATTTTTCAAAACTCGTTAGATTCTGGACTAGTTCCTGAGGATTGGAGGGTGGCTAATGTAACTCCACTTTTTAAAAAAGGAGGGAGAGAGAAACCGGGGAATTATAGACCGGTTAGCCTAACGTCGGTGGTGGGGAAACTGCTGGAGTCAGTTATCAAAGATGTGATAACAGCACATTTGGAAAGCGGTGAAATCATCGGACAAAGTCAACATGGATTTGTGAAGGGAAAATCATGTCTGACGAACCTCATTGAATTTTTTGAGGATGTAACTAGTAGAGTGGATAGGGGAGAACCAGTGGATGTGGTATATTTGGATTTTCAAAAGGCTTTTGACAAGGTCCCACACGGGAGATTAGTGTGCAAACTTAAAGCACGTGGTATTGGGGGTAAGGTATTGATGTGGATGGAGAATTGGTTAGCAGACAGGAAGCAAAGAGTGGGAATAAACGGGACCTTTTCAGAATGGCAGGCGGTGACTAGTGGGCTACCGCAAGGCTCAGTGCTGGGACCCCAGTTGTTTACAATATATATTAATGACTTAGATGAGGGAATTAAATGCAGCATCTCCAAGTTTGCGGATGACACGAAGCTGGGTGGCAGTGTTAGCTGTGAGGAGGATGCTAAGAGGATGCAGAGTGACTTGGATAGGTTGGGTGAATGGGCAAATTCATGGCAGATGCAATTTAATGTGGATAGATGTGAAGTTATCCACTTTGGTAGCAAAAATAGGAAAACAGATTATTATCTGAATGGTGGCCGATTAGGAAAAGGGGAGGTGCAATGAGACCTGGGTGTCATTATACACCAGTCATTGAAAGTGGGCATGCAGGTACAGCAGGCGGTGAAAAAGGCGAATGGTATGCTGGCATTTATAGCGAGAGGATTTGAGTACAGGAGTAGGGAGGTACTACTGCAGTTGTACAAGGCCTTGGTGAGACCACACTTGGAGTATTGTGTGCAGTTTTGGTCCCCTAATCTGAGGAAGAACATCCTTGCCATAGAGGGAGTACAAAGAAGGTTCACCAGATTGATTCCTGGGATGGCAGGACTTTCATATGAAGAAAGACTGGATGAATTGGGCTTGTACTCGTTGGAATTTAGAAGATTGAGGGGGGATCTGATTGAAACGTATAAAATCCTAAAGGGATTGGACAGGCTAGATGCAGGAAGATTGTTCCCGATGTTGGGGAAGTCCAGAAAGAGAGGTCACAGTTTGAGGATAAAGGGGAAGCCTTTTAGGACCGAGATTAGGAAAAACTTCTTCACTCAGAGAGTGGTGAATCTGTGGAATTCTCTGCCACAGGAAGCAGTTGAGGCCAGTACATTGGCTATATTTAAGAGGGAGTTAGATATGGCCCTTGTGGCTACGGGGATCAGGGGGTATGGAGGGAAGGCTGGGGCGGGGTTCTGAGTTGGATGATCAGCCATGATCATAATAAATGGTGGTGCAGGCTCGAAGGGCCGAATGGCCAACTCCTGCACCTATTTTCTATGTTTCTATGTTTCTATGCTATACCTTGCCCAAGGGTGACCTGCAGCCTAGCAGAGAGGAGGAGCACATTACACCTCCTTTGGCAGAGACGTCCCTCCATCCTCCCACCCAATCTTTGCTATGGTGGTTTGAAATGATTGGTCAGAAGTAATTTATAAGGTTCCATTGTTGGAATTGAATTATATTACAGAAGGAAGCTATTTTCCCCACCTTATCTATACTAAGCAACATTTGAACCAGTTAGCGAACACCGTCTCCCATTTCTCAATCACAGCCTCAATGTTTAATTTGATTCAAGTTCCTGCCCCTACTGCCCTTTCAAGCAGAAACTGTCAGACACCCACTACTTTTGGATGCAGAGCATTTTTCACACTTTCTCTCCAATTGTTTTACCAGTTAACTGAGATTTTATCACAATTTCACCATCCCACTCCTACTAGACGTCTGTCTGTGATCTTCGCCACTGTTATATTAAGGCCCAACATATGTTAGAGGAATAGCACATCGTCTTCCATCCAGGCATGTTGCAGCCTTCTAGCTTCAAAACTGACTTCAACAACTTCAGAAAACTTGCTACTCCTATTCGTATCAGAACTTGCTACCTCCGCTGTTTGTTCAGCTTTTCTCTCTCCACTTATGCAGCCTGGCCTGAGAGGAATGTTTGACAGCTCTGTTTTGTTCCTTTGTATGGGTTTCCTTTCCAATGGATCTCATTAACCTATCAACCAGATTTAATCCACGTATATTCCCATGGCACACCTGACCTCAGTCTATCAGAGATATTCCCTTTATTCTTTCTCCCATATCCCCACCAACTGTCCAACTTAAATCTGACTTCTTTTTTTCATCCTTTTCCATTCAAATAAAGAATATCTTTGCCTGAAACGTTAATTCCATTTTGCGTTTCTCAGAAGCTGCCTGACATTGCTGGGTGTTTGCATTTTTTGATTTCATTTTCAATTCTACTTTAACTTGTCCATGGTTTTCACTAATATTTACCATCAGTGCAACTGTATTAGGTATATCTTTACACCTGTTCATTAATGCAAATATCTAATCACGCGGTAGGAACTCAATGCAGAAAAGCATGCAAACATGGTCAAGAGGTTCAATTATTCTTCAGGTGAAACATTGGAATGGAGAAAAAATGTGATCTAAGTGATCAAAGTGACAAGTAGAATGATTGTTGGTGCCAGATGGAGTGGTTTGTGTATCTCAGAAACTGCTGATCTGGGATTCTCGCACACAACAGTCTCTAGAGTTCACACAGAATAGTACGAAAAACAAACAAAAAAATCCAGTAAAATGCAATTCTGTGAGCAAAAACACCTTGTTAATGAGAGAGGGCAGAGGAGAATGGCCAGACCGGTTCAAACTGACAGAAAGGCAACAGTAACTCAAATAACTATTACAACAGTGGTGTGCAGAATAGCATCTCCAAAAGCATCACATGTTGAACTTTGAATTGGAAGGGCTACAGCAACAGAAATCCACATTGGGTTCCACTCCTATACTAAATAAATTGGGCACTGAATATGTATCTCCATTAAGTCTCATTGTCTTTTGCTACAAAGAAACCAACCCTAAAGCAATAGGAACAGGAGCAAGCCATTTGCTCGAGCCTGCTTCAATAAGACGTTGACTGATTCAACTATACTCAAGTCTATCATTTGCCCTCATTTTGATTCCTTTACTGATGAAAACGTTATCTGACTCAGCTTTGAGTATATTCAACTGCTCCAGGACAACGTAAATGTGTCCTGGGAGAGTTGAAATGAACTGGGGCAGCACGGTAGCATAGCACAATGCTTTACCACACAGGCGACCCAGGTTCAATTCCCACTGCTGCTGTAAGGAGTTTGTACATTCTTCCCATGACCACACAGGTTTCCTCCGGATGCACAAGTTTCCTCCCACAATCCAATCACCTACCAGTAGGTTAACTGGTCATTGTAAACGGTCCAGTGATTAGGTCAGGATTAAATCAGGTAATTGCTAGGCACTGTGGCTCAAAGGGCCGATTCTACTCTTATCTCAATAAGATAAAAATAAATTTAAAAATTACTGTTTTGCTGTTGTTAAAGTTGTTCAGCCTATCTTGAGAACTAGCCTCCCTCCACTGACTCCACCTACAGTTTCTGCTACTGTGGGACAACAGCCAATACAATGCAATTAAAAACACCTCCTACCCCAGTCAATCTCTCTTCTCTTCCACGAGGCAGAAGATAAAAAAGCATGAAAAAAATGATGGATATTCACTCCTTGGCCAGTTGGCACTTCGGTTGTTTGTTAATCTCAACTTTTTAAACACTGCCACTTGTAAGATAAAAAAAATTGTAAATAAATTTCCAGCAAACAGTTTGTTTAGTTTCTAGTTGCAGAAGGAAGTCTGTCTTCAGTTCTTAAAATGTAAATGGAAAGCAGTAATCAGCTTGAAGTTAAAAGCATAGTTTTGCAAAAGCTCTCTCTGTAGAAGCAGAAACTTGCCAACAACTCCTGCTTAACATTATCCAAAATGCAGTATAAGACAATGGGTTGTTTATTCTGGCTTGTTTCAAACAGACAAACTGACTGATTAGTTACTTAGCATATCAATAACTACTGTGTTCAGAGTTGGAAGATAATGTGTACTCAAGGAATTTAGCTTCACACCATTTACAGCATTAAAATGGGAACAATGTCTCCAAAATGCTTTTAAACAATTTGTACTAAAAGGATATCTGAGGAAATATCATATACATGTGAAGTGACCCAAGTGGGTAAAAGGAGTATAAATGTAGAAAGCAGTTTAGGCTTATTCAGAATGGGGCAAGGAATCTAAAGAAACTAATGAAGAAACACAGGATGAACTAGAGAATCTGGCTTCAGGTTCTATGATGAATGAATTGTTCATCTTCATCACAGTATGTCTTTTTAGCTTATAGGAATTGTACCAGTGTTTTGAAAATTGCTTGCATTTAAGAAATACTTTGTCCTTTATGCTATATGCTCTGCATTTTAGAAATGGTTTGTAATCTGGAAATATTAAGATAGAAGTCCTTTGTGAGCTTCAAATGTGTTTTAAGAATGTTGTTTGGATTTAACCATGTATAATTAAAAATAAATGAACTGTGTCTTAAACTACGTTGTTAGCTGGAAGGATTTTTTCCTTAGAAGGGAGAGAAGACCCACCACTTGAACAGTGAGTATTGGCAGCTAAACTCACCATTGAGAATAAACAGGGAAGTAAATGAGTCTTTGAAAATTATGTAGTTACAGTATAATCTCCCATTTTCAACCTCTCACTGCTATGGTCGGAAGTTCCCACTTTCTTCAAAAAGGCAACAATTATACCAGTGCCTAAGAAGAATAATGTGAGCTACCTTAATGACTATCGTCCAGTAGTACTCACATCTACAGTGATAAAATGCTTTGAGAGGTTGCTCATGACTAGACTAAACTCCTGTCTCAGCAAGGACCTGGACCCGTTGCAATTTGCTTATCGCCACTATAAGTCAACAGCAGATGCAATCTGAATGGCTCTCCACACAGCCTTGGACTACCTGGACAATACAAACATCGATGTCATGATGCTGTTCATTGATTATAGCTCAGCATTTAATCCCATTATTTCCACAATCCTGGTTGATAAATTACAGATCCTGGGCCTCTGTACCTCGCTCGGCAACTGGAGCCTCGACTTCCTAATCGGAAGACCACAATCTGTGCAGATTGGTGATAATATCTCCTTCTCACTGACAATCAATACTGGTGAACCTCAGGGGTTTGTATTTGGCCCACTGCTCTACGCTCTCTATACCCATGACTATGTGGCTAGGTAGAGCTCAAATATCACCTATAAATTTGCTGGTGATACAACCATTGTTGGTAGAAGCTCAGATGGAGATGAGAGGGCTTACAGGACCGAGATATACCAGCTAGTGGATTGGTATCACAGCAACAACTTTGTATTCAACACCAGTAAGATGAAATAGCTGATTATGGACTT
Source organism: Mobula birostris (assembly GCF_030028105.1). NCBI lineage: Eukaryota > Metazoa > Chordata > Chondrichthyes > Myliobatiformes > Myliobatidae > Mobula > Mobula birostris. The sequence continues at coordinate 23,033,629 of NC_092374.1, read as the reverse complement.
CAGGAAGGTAAGACAAAGGAACACATACCAATCCTCATAGAACATCAGAGGAGGAGGGATTGAGCAGTTTCAAGTTCCCGGGTGTCAAGATCTCTGAGGACCTAACCTGGTCCCAACATATCAATGCAGCTATAAAGAAGGCAAGACAGCGACTATGCTTCATTTGGAGTTTGAAGAGATTTGGTATGTCAACAAGCCTACAAAAAACCCAGGACACCTTCAAGGAGTGGTGTCTCAAAAAGGCAGTGTCCATTATTAAGGACGCCCAGCACCTAGGGCATGCCCTTTTCTCATTGTTATCATCAGGTAGGAGGTATAGAAGCCTGAAGCCACACACTCAGTGATTCAGGAACAGCTTCTTCTCCTCTGCCATCCGATTCCTAAATGGACATTGAGCCCATGAACAGTACCTCACGTTTTTAATATATATTATTTCTGGTTTTTATACAATTTTTAGTCTATTCAATATACATATTCTGAAATTTATTTATTTATTAATCTTTACATTTTTTCTATATTATGTATTGCATTGAACGGCTGCTGCTTAGTTAACAGATTTCACGACACACGCCGGTGACAATAAACCTGATTCTGATTCTTTAGTGAGAGTATTTGTGGCTATATATATCCAACAGGGTTTAGAACTTCACAGTCAACAAACCCAAAGCACACACCTCCAGGCTCAAGGACAGCTATCCTGCTGTTATAAGACTTTTGAATAGTCCTCATATATTATACAAATTAACATAACAAGGGAAAATCTACAGATGCTGGAAATGCAAGCAACACAAACAAAGTGCTGGAGGAACTCAACAGGCCAAGAAGCATCTATGGAAAAGATTACAGTCGACATTTTAGGCCAAAACATCGACTGTACTCTTTTCCACAGCTGCTGCCTGACTTTTTGGGTTCCTCTGGCATTTTGAATGTGTTGTTTATATAAATTAACTGATTTTTCAGTTTACTTAGTGATGGGCCTTGCACCATATCTGTCTGCATGCACTGCACATTCTCTGTAATTGTAACTATATGTTTTCCATTCTGTTATTGCTTTCACTTGGTACTATCTTGGTGTGCTTTTGTTTGGAATGAACTGCTTGGATGATATGCAAAATTAGTTTTATCATTTTTTTAAGTATTAACAATTAATATTTCCTATTTTTTACATTACACGCCTAATTGAAATAAAAAAACAGGATTCACATACTTTTCTAATAACTTACTACCCCTGTATATCAGTTGCAATCTTTCATAAAATGATAGAATTATACAGCATGTAAACGGACCATTTGGCTCAACTTGTCCTTGGTAACCAGTGGGCACCCTTTCATATAAACCTCACCACCCAGCACTTGGCCTCTCAAAGTCCAATTCTATGTCCCCATCATGGGAGGTGGAAATGCATAAGGCCAGCCAACAAGGCTCTGGCGAAGCTGAATAGGCCAATACCCTAGACAGTGGATACAATGGGTTACAGAAACATTGATGAACTCCAACCAATCCATCAACTTTGGACCATGGAGACAGTAGGTCATCAATGTCCTATGCTCCATTGGGAGCTAATGGTCCAAGAAGAAGAAGACGTAGTACTTGGTCCATGGCCCTCTTTGTACCTTAGCTGTCCAAATGTTTATCCAGACACGTATTAAGTACTGTCAGTGACTGAATGTTAACCATTCTCTCAGGCTGTGCATTCCAAGTACCATTACTCATTGGGTGACAGAAGTCCCCTTCATATCCCCTTTCATATAAACGTTTCATTGTTCATCCTTCTAGAGAGGACAACTTCATGTTCTCCCAACATTACCCTCAATTTGATAACTCATGTCCACTCAGTTAACCTATCAATATAGCCATTTAAATGGTTTACTCCATCTCCTCTTTAACTCTAATTTTTAATCATCTGGACATTTGGTTATATTACATTCACCTCATTCCAATAAATCTTTAATATACAATATATTGTAAACAACTGTAGTCCCAAGCTTGATCTCAATAACACAAGTCACCAACGTGTAATTGACCCCTTTAAACACATTGCTTCCTGCTAGTTAGCTATTCTTCTGTCCTTGCTAAAATATTAACTCCAACACAAAGAAGTTAAACATTGCTGAATCCTGATGAAGGGTCTCGGCCCAAAGCTTTGACTGTTTACTCCCCTTCATAGATGTTGCCTGACTTGCTGAGTTCCTCCAGCATTTTCTGTGCATTAGATTAGATTAGATTCAACTTTATTATCATTGTGACGAGTACAGATACAAAGCCAATGATATGCAGTTAGCATCTGACCAGAAATGCAAAGAATAGTGTTATTTACAAAATAACTGTGAATAAAAAGTAAGTGCTACAGCACATAAATATAAAAGCACTGAGACAGTACAATATGGATGCAATACTGCTTAGTGCTGTGATGTGAGTTTCAGCAGGGTCACAGCCTCAGGGAAGAAGCTCTTCCTGTGCCTGCTGGTGCAGGAGCAGAGGCTGCTGTAGAGCCTACCAGATGGGAGGAGAGTAAACAGTCCATGGTTAGAGTGAGATGCATCCCTGATAATGATTTTTGCCCTGCCAAGGCAGTGTTTATGGTAGATGTTCTCAATGGTGGGCAATTGGGTGCCGATAATTACAGTGTTCACGTAACATTTGAGTGGAGCCCCTGTTGAACACGTTTTAAAACAATCCAAATATATGTCTACTGATTCTCCTTATCTAAAACACTTAGTATTGTCACTGGAGGTTTGGAAGAGAGGGACATTAAATGGGCATAAATCTATGAAAATACCAATGTATAACAGGACAAGAAGACTTCAAGATCCCCACTGAACTAATCCCCATTCGTGAATTTATGAAAAGCTCTGTCAACGGTGCAAATATTAAACAAAGCACATTATTTAGGTGTTGTTTGTTCCTGCAGCTGACAGAAGTATTTTATCCTGAAAAGGTTAAGTAATTCTGTTTAAATCCCTTCTGCATTTAGAAGAACATTTGGTTCTTTCAGAGAATGAGTAATTACATAAGCTCTTGAAAATAATGCAAATCTTCAATTCTGCTAGACTGAGGCACAACAAAAAATGAAATAGGGGCGACCAAATACAACAAGTTATTGAGTATGCAATTCAATTCACTTCATAATCAAACTATTTAACAAGCTTGAACATTTTTGAGTGCTACCTGATAGTGAAGACAAATTCCACCATAAAATGCATGGGAATGACACCAGCTCAGGTTCTGCTCCAAGACCTATCCCTTTGGGATTTGGGAGTATAATTGCCATCCCTTCATCACCATGGTATAAATGCTGGGACTCCTTAACTAACAGCATAATGGGAGTACTCACAGAAGATGGTTCGTCAACCACGTACTCAAGGACAGAGCAGAATGGTGCAGTAATGCCACAGTTTCAGTATTGCAGATATTTGCAATTTAATAAATGAAAATAAAGCCTCAGAAATTTGATGCCATGGGTCATCTTTTCAGAAGTGGTACATTTAAACCAGATTGTCATCGGGGGAAAAATAATTGCATTTATTGATATAAGTAAGTAAGAATAGTCATGAATTAGCCTTTTCCTACAAATTCACCAAACAACAATGCATCTTCTCTAACTTGTACTTGTTCCTATCCTGAAGTTGTCTCAGTTTCATCTCTCATTGATGCATGGAGATACAAGAGGGTTGAAACACCGAAAATAGGAGGTATAGATCCTTTGAGTCTGCTCCAGCATTCAATGTGATAATTGCTGATTATTAATCTCAATATCATATTCCTGCTCTGTCCTTACAACTCTTAATGCTCTCTGACAAGAATCCATCTTCTTTGTAAATATATTCAGCCATTTTCTTTCTAGAACAGTAGCCAATACCACCACACTTTAGCCAGTTACTTTCTGTCTTGTCTTCTAAACCAATTACGTTTTTATTGTGTCTGAATATTTTATTTTGTTACTTGTTTCCCAACATAATTGGTTTATGGATAACTAATTTCATACTGACCATATGAAATTTGAGCTGAAATTTGGGCAACTTTATTCAAGATATGAGATGCCCATTTCTCAGTGGGAATTGAGCATTTCAGGGTAATTCTAGTAATTCTATTGTTTTTGTGTTTTCTAAATATTCAGTGACTAATCAGGAACCAGCACAATTGTATCTCCCTGCATTACAGAATGGCAAAGTGGTGGACACTGATTTGTGGTGGGAGATCCTGTGATACATTCCTGGGGATGGCATTTGAATTTGCACACTGAACAAATGGGTCAGATTGCTGAATTTGTATGAGGGCTCCTTACTACATCACAGAACAGAAGCCACTGACGACAAGAAAAGACTGTTAACTCATCTGACTTCTCAGCTTTTGGCTTTCTGTTTTGGGGGAGCTGGGTTGAAATAATCTACCTCAGCCAGCCTTGACCCAGAGTATGTTAACAGCCTTAAGGAGCTTGAGCCTAAACAGCCCTGGTGGAGGGAGTGTTTTAAGGACTAATATTTCCCTACATGCCATTTAAATAATTGGAAAGTCCTGACTCTTAGAGATTTCCTCACCTGACAGAGTGTGGTTATGTGTTGAGTACAGGTACAAGGTACAAGGTTCAAGGTGGGTGGCAAGTGTTAGCAGGAAGGGTATCCTGGGATGGCTGTGCTTGTGGTGTTGTAAGCTGGGCACTTGCTGGAAGCTGAATGGCACTTACTGGATAAACAGTTTCTAGGCCTACCCGTTATTCCCACAGGTTGGTGTGGTTGATATGTGCCACATTTATACCACCCCAGTGCCCTGACTGAACACCTTGCCCATGCTGGTTGGTAAGAGGGCTACCACAAATGAATGATGTTTCAAATGATAGCCTTTCTCAGCATGGCCAGACTGTCTGGGGAACTGATTTTGATGGCCTTGGATTACCTGCTCACAAAGGAAGGTGGCAGTTGTACTGCTATTGATTAAGAATCCTGCACCTACATTTCTGATGAGTTGGTGAACATCACTCACCTGGTTGATCATATCTCAAAGTCAGTGTGTCAGATTCAGCGAGGGACCAGCTCATTGGCTAGTACACTCAGGGTGGGGCTGGTGGGCTGTTGGGACACAGGGAGGCTGGTGGACTACTATAGTATACTGGGTGGTGAATATGGGGCTTATAATACATGGCATTTTACTCTTGTGCTTTACGTACAACTCGGTTGTGAGTTCATGAGAGCCATACTAGTCTGAGGGTACTATCATCCAGTTTGCAGCTTTCAAGGGTGGTGTGTACTGTGGGGTGTAACTTATTCTCATTGTTGAAAGTTGCTTCCATTGTGATTAGTTATTTTAGAAGCTGCAGCTGCTTTTCCCATTGGATAGCTGCCTGATGTCCAGTTTCAAATAGCCTGGGTATATAAAATAGCACATGGAAGGGGCTTGCTCTGCTCTTTCTTTGTTTAGAGCAAGGATGCACACGATGATTCCGGTTTCTCTACGTGAAATTCCAACTAAGTATGTTTGTTGAATATATGTATATTTGTTGAATATTCAGCTTTGTAGTGTCTGTCACTTGGCGAACATGAATGTTTGGTCGAAATTTTACTGTTTGTATATAAATGATTAATATACCTCTTCACAGAGAGTGCTTTCTATATCACTTGCCAGACCCATGAATCTGATTGAACATTACACTTATAGTATTTAATGTATAACATCCAACTGCTGCAGTAAAACAACAAATTTTGCAACATATGTCAAGTATAATAATCCTGATTCTGACTTTGTTCTCGTAAGAATCTCTATAACTTTGAATTTAACTGAGGTATTTATCACTATTGCTTTGGAAATCGCCTGCCACCTCGTACCTTGTACACCTTCCTCTCTCCCACCTACTTGATTTCACCTATCACCTGCTACCTTGTACTCCTTTCCCTATCCAGACCTTCTTATTCTGGGTTCTTCCTCCTTCTCTTCCAGTCCTGATGCAGGATCTCAGCTTGAAATGTTGACTGTTTATTCATTTCCATAAAAGATGCTTGACCTGCTGAGTTCCTTCAGCATTCTATTTCTGTTCTGGATTTCTTGTGTTTATGATATAAAATTATTCAGCTTTTGAAAATGGCATAAATATGAGTAATGAATTGCAATGGGATATTCACACAATGAACACTTCTTATATTTAATTTGAAGGCAGTAAGGAGGACTTTGAAGGCTGCAATCTAATATTTTTGGTGTATTTTGAGATATGTACCAGTTAATCAGCAATGTTATTGGAATTCAATTTCATTTGATTGACTGTAAAAAGGTTCACTTGCTATTGGGTTAGTGCAGTGGAATGCAATTATCTACAGGCCAAGAAAACACAGGAGACAGCACAATCACTGGCAAAAAGAAGGTCACAAATTCTGTGGGTTGTTGAAGGCAGTTTGTTCACACTTGATCAAGCTCAGTGTGCTGAGCAGGAGACAGAAATCTCATCTCCAATTCTCAAACCAACTTAGCTCCTATCAACCACCTAAGGGGGAAAAAAAAAACTTGCAGCATGCTAGCTGTGTCAGTTGAAATAAAGCTTTCTGAAACAGCAAAGATTAAAAATCTGTTCAATACTTTTTTACAGGCCATTGAAGAAAATAACACATTTTCTACGAGTACACGTAAGATTTACAATATCAGTCTATCTTGAAATTGAAATCTCTCTTATTTAACATAATGTTCAAGAGTATGTTATAACAATCCATTTCTTCCATAACCATAACAAATCTGTTTGTTCTAATTCATAAAACAGAAAACTATGTCATAAGCTTTCTCTCTTGATCCCCTGCCTGACTTTTCAATATTTTCTGTTACCTTGTAAAATTTGCTTTACTTTCTAACTTATGTCACATTTAATGGTGGGCTACAAACGAGGAGTGTTGGCTCCATTCACCTCTCCGCAAATGATGCCTGAGTTCCTGCATTTTCCATACTTTTTTTTCTACATCAGGTTTTTCTCTTCTCGTATATTTTTGCTTTAAGGTTATTATTTCTATAATTCTCTGTTCTTCTGCCAGCAGAGCAAAGCATTATAAGTCTTTAGCTCTGAAACCTTTAAAAATTTCTAATAAAATTAATCTACAATAAATCTTATTCTCCTATAGTCTACTATAAGTGAATTGTCTTAAACTGTCCTTTTATTCTGATCTAGAACATAAAATATAGAACACTACAGCACAGGCCCTTTGGCCCATGATGTTGGACTGACCGTTTAACATACACTGAATTCAATCTAACCATTCCCTTTCACATAAGCCTCCAATTTACTATAATCCATGTGCCTAAGAGTTTCTTAAATATCCCTGATATACCTGCCTCTACCACTAACCATGGCAGGGTGTTCCACACACCCACTACTATGTAAAATACTTACCTCTGACATCCCCCTATATGTTCCTCTAATCATCTTAAAATTATGCTCCCTGGCACTAGCGACTTCTACGTTGGGAAAAAGTCTTCGGCTACCCATTAGATCTATGCCTCTTAACATCTTGTACACAATTCTCCATTAAACATGACTCTAGACTTCATACAACGCGATCTTTAAAGGTGGCAGGATATGTTATGAAAGATGTATAAACAAAGAGATGGAGCACATTAGAGAGATACAGCATGCAAACAGGCCCCTTGGCCAATTGAGTCTGCACAGACCATCAACAACTAATTTACACTAATTCTACATTGAACCCATATTATTCTTCCCACTTTTTCATTAATTCCGTATATATTCTACTACTCAGCTACACGTTAGGAGCAATTTACAGTGAATAATCTGTATACAATTCTTTATGGTTAGCACAGCGGTTTATAGTACCGGTGAAATGGGTTCAATTCTCAGTTTGTACGTTTCTCCGTGACTGCATGGGTTTCCTCCAGGTGCTCCAGTTTCCTCCTACTGTCCAAGGATGTGCCAGTTGATTGGTTAATTGTTCATTGTAAATCGTCCAATGATCAGGCTAGGTTTGAATTGGGCGGCGCTGCTCAAAGGGCTGGAAGGGTCTATTCCGCACTGTATCTCAATAAATAAAATAAATGTCTTTGTGATGTGAGAGGAAACTAGAGGGCCCAGAGAAAACCCATAACAGCACAGGGAGGATGAGAAAACTCCACGCAGGCAGCATCCAAATTAAAGATTGAATCTCAGTCCCTGGCACTCTGAGGTAATGGCTGTACTGTAAGTCGAGGATTTACAGAGTCTCTGCAGAGTCCAGTGTGGTACAGGCAAAAGTACTAAAATTCTGTAAACTATGTAAGGTCAAGGACTGTGTTCAGTTCTGGAGAATAACCTTTAGAAAAATATCAAGTATGCAGGGGAAATTCATCAGAATGTCATCAGAGGTTAGGGGTTTAAAGTAAGTTGAAAGACCAGACAAGCAGGAATTGTTCTCCTAAGAAAAGAGAGCTGAACTAAATTGTTCTGGCCTGAAATGGAATCTGGGACTTACTGAGAGTTCCAGTACACTGAGTCACACTCTGATTTCCCAGTGGTGCACTGGGGATTTACCATTCAGTCCTGTGTCGGGTCAGATCGGTCATAGAATCTATAAGGTCATTGACTTCACTAAGTGTTACAGTGCTGCAGATTAAGAGTCAAAGGAGAAAGTGTTTTTGAAATTATTTTTACCTTGATACAGTTTTTTTGAATAGTTATGCAATTTTTTGAAAGCTGTTTTTTATAACTGAAAATATTTACTTCAACTTTAATAGCATTTAATTGTGTCTGTCTGTGGTTCTGAGGATGTTCTGCACTGCACTGCCTTAGGACAGGTCACTGGATTTGAGGACGCAGAGGGTCAGTCAATCAGATCTCTGTAGCCAGCACAACTAACTGCAGGCACTAGGTGAACAATGATTCCAAGGGTCAGCAGGTCCAGGCACATCAGCTGGCCAATTAGGACAAAGATCAGAGGTGATCAAGTTACTTGGATAAGGACACAACATCAGAGTCATGTAATGTCCCTTTAGAACTGAGATGAAGTCGGATTTCCTCAACCGGAGGGTGGTATTATGTGGAAATTATTGCCATGGAGGGCATTAGAGGGCAAGTGAGGGGTGTGTTTAAGTCAGAGCTCAATAGTTGTAGTGAGAAGAGAGCATGGCCTGGATGCTGGGGGTCCTTATGATGGATACTGTGTTGTTGTGGCAGCACTCCTTGTAAATGTGCTCTGTGGTGGGAAGGACTTTTCCTGTGACAGACTGCGCTGTATCCACCACATTTTCTAGGCCTATCCGTTCCTGGGGATTGCTGTTTCCATACTAGGCCATGATGCAACAAGTCAGAATACTCTCCACCGTGTATCTCTAGAAGTTTGTCAAAGTTTTAGATGACATGCTGAATTTTATTGTGTTTCATTATTTTCTTGTAAATGCTTGCAAGAAAACCAATCTCAAGGTGGTAATTATATGGTGAAATTTATGTACTTTTACAATAAATTTACTTTGAATTAGACTTTTTACTTTGATTTGATTAGTAAAAAGGTTTAGGGTTACAGGGAGAAGGTAGGAAAGCGTAGCTTAAAAAAAATCAGCCAAGATTGAATGGTGGAGCAGACTCAATGGGTGGGATAGCCTAATTCTGTTCCAATATCTTATGGCCTGATAATGGAGTTGGAAAGACAAGACAAGTTTCAGTGGAAGGAAAACAAGTAGCTAAAGGAAATACATTTAACATTACATGCTGTATCTATTCAATGGGTCAGGCAACATTTGAGGAGGGAGAAACAGAGTTAGCATCTCAATTCACTTCATCAGCTCTGATTATTTACCTCTTTTCTTTTGTTTTCATTTCAGTGGTCCAGCATCTGTAGTTTTTTTTTCAAATTTGAAAGAGAATCAAAGCAATGTGAAGATTTATTTTAGGTTAGTGACGATGATCCCAAATGTACACCCTGAAAGGGTAGCGTAAGTTAATTCAGTTATCACCTTCAAAAGGTTGTGGGATATATGCTTAACAAGGAAAGGTTGGCAGTGTTGGGGGTTGGGGGAGGGGAAGAGCAGGACAGACAGCCTCATTGGATTACTCTTGTAAAGAGAAAGCATAGACTTGAAGACCTGAATACCCTTCAAATGTAATTCAATTACTTTAAGAAACTATAAACCAAAGTGTTGTGTATTTAATATTTCCTCAATATTTGAGTAATATTGTAAATATATTGTTTCATTAAGCATTCTTTGTTTAAATAATTCATTATGGGTGATATGTTATAGTCCATGAATGGTTTACACCATTGTGTGGGCACGTGGCCAAGTGGTTAAGGCATTGGACTAGCAACCTGAAGGTCGTGAGTTAGAGCACCAGCCGAGGCAACGTGTTGTGTCCTTGAGCAAGGCACACATTGCTCTGCGATGACACCGGTGCCAAGCTGTATGGGTCCTAATGCCCTTCCCTTGGATAACATTGGTGTCATGGAGAGGGGAGACTTGCAGCATGGGAAACTGCTGGTCTTCCATACAACCTTGCCCAGGCCTGCACCCTGGAGAGTGAAGACTTTCCAGGCGCAGATCCATGGTCTTGCAAGACTAACGGATGCCTTTTACACCATCACACCACCATGCTATACGTGCGTGCACCTCACTTACAGTAAAACCTACACAAAAAAATGCTGGAGGAAAGCAGAGTTGGAGTTCCTCCAGCATTTTGTGTGTGTTGCTTGGATTTCCAGCATCTGCAGATTTTCTCTTGTTTGTTGAAGTAAAATTTAAGTTAGATTTGCATTCCAAACTCCGTTTATTTCTGTTAATCAGTTTCTATATTTTGAAGTTACAAAACATAAAAGTGGTGACTAGGTAAGTTTAAAATGAACCCAAGACGACTACCTACCAGTTGAAGTGCAACAAAACTTTCAAGTAAAAAAAGGCGGAACAAGAAATAATCGAGTAAAAAAAGATGGAAAATTGTCAATTCATGGATTCATGAACAGTGAGAACAGAAGATAATAATCATTAAAAAAACAGAAATAGCAGGCTACATTGGAAAGATAAACTCAAAGATGCATTCAATTGCACAATATATAACTGGATATTATATACTGAGAAATTTGAGCTGTGTTTGAAGCAAATGGAATAGCCAATGAGGACTAAGTACCAATTTTGCCGAGTGCATTCGGTTTGAAGGCATACACTTTGCTTCAAGGTTTGACTGGTTCAACCAAACCAGCCAAAATGAGCATTTCTGATATAGTGAAAGTAATGCAGAAATATTTAGAACTGAAACCATTGTTGATTGTAGAATGCTTTAGGTTTCATAAGCAGAATCAAAAGGAAGGCAAGTCCATTTCCGCAAACGTGGCTGAATTGAAGAGGTTGTCAGAGCATTGTCAATTCAGTGCTGGGCTTAAGAATGCATTGAAATCATTTAGTTTCTGGAATCTTACAAAAAGCATTCAAGAAAGTCTCCTGATTGATGCACAAATTACATTTAAAAGAACAGTTGAACTAGCTGTATGTATGGAAACAACAGACAGAGATGAAATTGAGTTGCAGTCAGGAATGACAGTGAATGTGAAAAAAAATGGCAAAGTCTAAACAGAAACTGGCCTGGCTGAACAAATTGCTTTACTATTGTGACAGAGGCTCACGTAGACCAGACCAATGCAGGTTTAAAGTCAAAACTTGCAGAAAATGCCACAAGGTAGGACATAGACAAAGAGCATGTTGGGGAAACAAAAATAAATGGACTGCACAGGAAAGAGAAAAAAAAAAGCCAAGAGCAGTTTCAAAACAAGCACTAACCTGCATGCTGTTGATGAAAAATGAGAGTGATACAGGACTGAGTAGCTTTCAGATTTAAAATATGAAAACTAACAAGAAACAAGCCTATGGTTTACACCAGTAGTGTTTCCAGTAGCCTCCACTACAGCCTCGCACACTGTTGATGAGAAGCCTCTTCTCAAGGACTAGTGTTCCAGAACACTTAGTCAGGGACAAAAGACCACAGTTTGTTGCAGAAGAGTTTCAGTGATTCCTTAAAATGAATGGAATAAGACATATTACATCTGCACCATATCACCCAGCTACAAATGGTCTGACAGAAAGGTTTGTCCAAAGTCTAAAGAAAGCACTGTGAGCAATGTCAGCACAATACAATACGATGACACTGAATCAGGGCTTTGTCAGTTTCCTCCTTGCATATCACAATGCAGCACACTCCATAACCAACAACTCACCAGCTACACTATTCCTGGGTCATCCCTTGCATGTCTTCAAAGCCAGTCTCAGAAGGAGTTTGCAGGACAGACAACTGAGACAAACTGAAGGCTCTTCAAACACAGAGGTTTGACGTTTCACTGCTGGATGAGCAGTCCTGGTGAGGGACTACAAAGTTGACCAAAAGTGGATCCTCGGAAAGATTAAGGGCAGAACTGGACCACTCTCCTACACACTGGAGCTTCTGAATGATATCATCTGCAGATGACACATTGATCAGTTGACAAGAGCAAAGTCAATTTTTAGAGAAGAAATGTGGCCAGAGGTATCAGAACCATTTTCTGCAAACCCAGAGTCAACTCTTCCAATCACCAATCACCTGTTGAGGAGGCCCTGAACATGAGGTTATTTCACAGCCACAAATCTCATCTGCCAAGCAGAGTGATTACCCCACACCCCACAGCCCCACCCCTGTCAGGAAAGTTGTTAACTCCAAAGAGTGAGAAAGCCTCCACTGTGATTAAATCTTTATATCTGAATCGGACAATTTAAAATTTACTATGCTGTGCACGGCTATATAGTAGCTGTATTATATATACAGTATACATGTTACAAGTTGAGATGCATTTTATATTGAGTTAAAGTTTATTGCTCAGCAGGGAGGAGGTTTATGTATTTAATATTTCAGCAATATTTAAGTAATATTGTAAATATTTTGTTTGATTAAGTATTCTTTATTTGCTTAAATAATTAATTACAAGTTATATTTAAAAGTATGTGAATGGCATGCATCAGCACGCCACCACGTCATACATGTGCACGACTCGCTTAAAGTAAAAACAAAGTTAGGCTTGCATTCCAAACTTCCATCTTTTTCTTTTAATGAGTTTTTATGTTTTAGAGTTACGAAACATAACAGAATGGACAGATAATACATTGTATCTTTATCAGGCTCTTAATTTAAGGAGTCAAACTATAATTTACAAGCTGCATTATTACTCCTTCTCTTGGTATTATTCTCAGCCAGCTAATCTGTTAATGGCACAGATTGTAGATGTGAATAGTTCTCTTTCTTCTCATAGTTATCTATCAATCTGAACTGATGAGATTCTCTAAGAATGTTTCTGATGTCTGGGGAGTCCAGGACTCAGAGTAAGCATAAAAGGATAAGTCATGTAGGATTGAGGTGAGAGAAACTTGTTCTCCATGACAGCAGTAAACCTGTTGAATTGCTTTCTGCAGAAAGAAATTGAAGGCAAACCACTAATCGTCAAGATGTAGTTAAATGCTTTCCTTGGTGCTGGCGAAATCAAGGGATACGGGGAGAAAGCTGAACACTCATGATCAGCAGGATCAAGGGCTTGTAGGGACTACACGTGTTCATATTTCCTATACTTCAGTTTGCTTCATTCCAAACAAACTGGTGCAATTTGACAAGTGGCTGCTGCCGCATTCCTCTGTAGTTTGAGGCTAATTGCACTGAGATACACAGCTGGAGTTTTGTAGATTGAGATGTTACACTGCTTGTGAAGCAGCCTGCGTTGACATCGCTTTGTCTGATTATTTTTAAATATGACGGCCTATCTAATCAGCAACCACACCTTTGTATACAGCTATTCAAAACTGAATCTTTACCAGAATCCAAATGATATCACACCAAACGTGTCACTTCTGAAATAATCAGTCCAGTTTAGACTCCCGTCACTCTGTCTGTGACATTCCATTCCTGATGTGTGCATTATAATGTGTCAGTGATATGGCAGTGGTAACGTGACAGGATCTGCTGACCAAAAAGCCCACAACTAATGAACTGTGACATATTCTCATATTCTGTCATACTGGCTGGGGAATTTAAATTCAGTTAATTACGTAAATTTTTGAATGAAGAAGCTAAAGTTAACAAATTTCACAACATATTCTGGTGATATTAAACCTGATTCTGACTAGTTGTAGCAACGGTGACTGTGAAGGTTTGATTTGCTGTAACAATCCATCCGTTAACCTTTAGGGGTGTTGCTTTCATCTGGATACAGAACTGTTATGGTGCAGAAGGAGGTTAATTGGTTCATCGCAGCTATGGATTAAGTGACAAGAGGGAAAGTCAGCAGAACTGCTGCCTCTCAGTTTCAGTGACCTGGGTTGTAACCCTGACATTAAGTGCTTTTTTTGATCGTTTTCGTCTTGTTCGGTCAGTGGTTTTCGGTCTTCTTTTTCAATTTGGTTATTGGGGTTTCTTGCTTTGTGGCTGCCTATAAATAGACAAAATTTCAAAGTGTATAATTGATACATTCTTTGATACAAGTGTGCTTTGAATCTTTATGTGGAGATTGCAGGTTTCCTGCAGGAGCTCTGGTTTCCACCTGCATCCCAAAGGTGTGTTGATTAGTAGGTTAGTTCACCTGGTAGTATATGATCTAGTAGTATATAATCTGGTAGTATATGAGGGGTATTGAAGGAAACATGAGAAAGTAAAGTAGGAAATAGTGTAGAATTGTTTTAAATGGGTCCTTGATGACTAGCCTCGGTGAACTGAAGGAATTTTTCATTGCATGATTCTATAAAATAAATGACCAAATATGTCACACTGTCACATCAAAAACCCCTTTGAACTTTCAACACCATTTAAGAAAACTGCTCTATAATAAGTGGGGACAGGCATTAAGTGCTTGTCCAACTACTGACACCCAGATCTTGTGAATGAAAAGTAAGGATATTCACTTTATAATATTTAAGATGTTACAATAGTAGAGCTACTAGGACTTGATATTTCAATCCCTATGGTAAGTTGGCACTCTCGATGTTGGCAGTGGGTTTGGACTGGTGACAAGGAGGGTAGGTACGTCATCAGGGTCATCAGGTGGGCACCCTCCTTCTTTGACGCTCCGTGGATAAGCCCACGACGTCTCCAGAGGGCTCAATGGTGCAACCTGGCGTCCCAGATACACACGTTCTACCAATGTATTTTTGAGAAGACTGGAATATAAAAGCAAGGATGCAACGCAGAGGCTTTATGAAGCATTGTTCAGACCATATTTGGAGATTGAGAGAAGTTTTGGGCTCCAGATCTGAGAAATGATGTGCTGGCATTGGAGAAATCCAGAGATGGTTCGGAGAATGCTCGCAGGAGTAAAATGGGTAATGTATGAGGTGTAATTGATGCTTCTGGGCCTGTACTGTCTGGAGTTTAGAAGAATAAGGGGCGATCTATTGGAAGGTTTAGTTCAGATGAACATGACAATAATGTTTCCAACAGAATAGACGGACGTCCTTTTAGAACAGAGATGCGGAGGAATTTCTTCAGCGAGAGGAGGGTGAATCTGTGGAACTCGTTGCACAGATGAATGTAGCCGCCAAGTCCTTGGGTACAGTGGCATGCAAAAGTTTGGGCACCCCTGGTCAAAATTTCTGTTACTGTGAATATTTAAGTGAGTAGAAGATGAACTGATCTCCAAAAGTCATAAAGTTAAAGATGAAACATTCTTTTCAACATTTTAAGCAAGATTAGTGTATTATTTTTGAATTGTACAATTTTAGAGTGAAAGAAAGGAAAGGAGCACCATGCAAAGGTTTGGGCACCCCAAGAGATTTGAGCACTCAGATAACTTTTACCAAGGTCTCAGACCTTAATTAGCTTGTTAGGGCTATGGCTTGTTCACAGTTATTGTTAGGAAAGGCTAGGTGATGCAAATTTCAAAGTTTTATAAATACCCTGACTCGTCAAACCTGGTCCCAACAATCAGCAGCCATGGGCTCCTCTAAGCGGCTGCCGAGCACTCTGAAAATTAAATAAATGATGCCCACAAAGCAGGAGAAGGCTATAAGAAGATAGCAAAGCTTTTTCAGGTAGCCGTTTCCTCAGTTCGTTATGTAATTCAGAAATGACAGTTAACAGGAACGGTGGAGGTCAAGTTGAGGTCTGGAAGACCAAGAGAACTGTTTGTAGGATTGCTAGAAAAGCAAATCAAAACCCCCGTTTGACTGCAAAAGACCTCCAGGAAGACTTAGCAGACTCTGGAGTGGTGGTGCACTGTTCTACTGTGCAGCGACACTTGCACAAATATGGCTTTCATGGAAGAGTCATCAGAAGAAAACCTTTCCTGCATCCTCACCACAAAATTCAGCATCAGAAGTTTGCAAAGGAACATTTAAACAAGCCTGATGCATTTTGGAAACAAGTCCTGTGGACTGATGAAGTTAAAATAGAACTTTTTGGCCGCAATGAGCAAAGATATGTTTGGAGAAAAAAGGGTGCAGAATTTCATGAAAAGAACCCCTCTCCAACTGTTAAGCACGGGGGTGGATCGATCATGCTTTGAGCTTGTGTTGCAGCCAGTGGCACGTGGAACATTTCACTGGTAGAGGGAAGAAAGAATTCAAGTAAATACCAGCAAATTCTGGATGCAAACATCATGCCGTCTGTAAAAAAGCCGAAGATGAAAAGAGGATGGCTTCTACAACAGGATAATAACCCTAAAAACACGTCAAAATCCACAATGGACTACCTCAAGAGGCGCAAGCTGAAGGTTTTGTCATGGCCCTCACAGTCCCCTGATCTAAATATCATTGAGAATCTGTGGATAGACTTCAAAAGAGCAGTGCATGCAAGATGGCCCAAGAATCTCACAGAACTAGAAGCCTTTTGCAAGGAAAAATGAGCGAAAATCCTCCAAACAAGAATTGAAATACTCTTAGCTAGCTACAGAAAGCATTTACAGGCTGTGATACTTGCCAAAGGGGGTATTACTAAGTACTGACCATGCAGGGTGCCCAAACTTTTGCTTCGAGCCCTTTTCCTTTTTTGTTATTTTGAAACTGTAATAGATGGAAATAAAAAAGTAATCTTGCTTAAAATATTAAAGAAGTGCATCATCTTTAACTTTATGCCTTTTGGAAATCAGGTCGTCTTTTACTCACTTAGCTACTCACAGTAACAGAAATTTTGACCGGGGTGCCCAAACTTTTGCATGCCACTGTATATTTAAAGCCAAAGTTGATTGGTTCTTGATTTGCAAGGACATCAAAAGTTACAGGGAGAAGGCAGAGGAATGGAGTTGAGAGGGAAAATAAATCAGCCATGACCTTGATGAGACTTGATTGGCTGAATAGCCGAATTCTGCCTGCTGTTGTATTTTAACGACAGTATATTCAAACCATGCAGCAACATATTATGGATGCTGACAGTGGTATTATATTTATTTAACCACTAGAGGGCTTACATTCCTTCTCTATAATTTGATCTGGTTCACGTTGTGAGAGGCAATTTTATAATGCAGTATTCTTTTGGAATTTTTCACAGTTTGCCTTATTGCAAAACCCTTCAATAGATAAAACCTCATATGTCTTCAATGACAAACGAATACCCATCACTCCAGCATCTACTAACTCCTGTGACTTTTGGCAAAGAATCACTTATGGGTTTTCTCACACTAATTTATAAGAAACGGAAGATTACAATGTGCTGTTGGCAGAGCTCCAGAGAGTATGCAGAACAGTGAAACCAAAGTGTACAGTACATGGTTCCATGAACATGGTGACACAGGCGGACAAAAAGGACATTGGTTAAGGGTCAAAGTTGAAATGTTAAGGCGAACCTCTTAACTCAGAGGGTCATGAGAGTGAGGAATGAAATGTCAGCGAAGTTTTCGGTGTGGGTTTGATTTCAACATTTAAGAGAAGATTAAATAAGTATATGGATGGGATGGATATGGAGGGCGATGGTTCAGGTTCAAGTCGATGGGACTAGATGTTTCTTTACTGGTGTGTTCTATGACTAAAGTTCAACAAAGGTGTATGTTTGTCTTCATCAGTCAGGTATTGAGTACAAGCGGTGGAACATCATTTCAGAGCGTGTAAGACATTGTTGAGACTGCACTTGCAGTATTGCATGCTGTCCTGCTCACCATGGAAAAAGAAAAATGTAAGTAAGCTAGAGAGGATAGAGATACGGTTCACAAAGATGGTGCCAGGACTGGGGGGTGGGGGCAGTGCGGGGGCTTCAATTATTAGGAGAGACTGAAAAGTGTGCAATTGTTCTCCCTGGAGCGAAGGAGGCTGACCATTATTTAGAATATAAGGGTAAATACAGGAAATAGATAGGGAAGAAGAGGCCAAAGATCATGATGTTTTGAAATGGTGGAGCTCGTTTACTGGGTCATTTTGGCCTGTTCCTACCTCATGTTCTTAAATACCTCTGTGATCTATGTTCTCAGCAATATATCTCAAAAAATTGTGCATACATTAGAGTTATTTTGAAATAAATCAAAGATTAAAGATTAATTTGAAGAAACTTTTGTTTTAAACCTCTCTTATTTTCTTGTAATTGGGAGCTGGGTGACATAATGGGTCGGAATTTTATCTGTTTCCTCTGGGTTTTGGGATCTAATCCAAGACTGTCAAATGCCATACAAGATTCTCCTTCATGAAAGCAAATTAAAAGTTGTAAGCGAAATGAGTTCAAACAGTTGCACTTCATATCTTACAGATTTCGATCCTCAGCACAAACCCTGTAATAATTTGGAACTAATTGTCACTAATTGGAGTACCTTACTCAGTGAGGCCATGAGGATAGATGGAAAAAAGGGATAAGCAAGTCTCACTGGTGCAGTAGGTGGCAAATTTCAGAGGCCAAGGTTAAAAGCACAGTATTCACAACTAATTATACATGTCTAATAAGAAGACTGCTCTAGTGTGTAATCGTTAGCATAAACTTATTAAAATTACATGTAGGTTCTATAGCCATTATTGAAAATTAATATTCATAACATTTGACTTGAAAGCCTCTGCAGTGGAAGGACTTGATATAATTTCAGACCTCCAAGTAAATAAACTGTATGTTTCATTATAAACCTTCATGAGATTTTCTATATTACTACTTAAACAGCCATATTTATTAATGATAAATCAAGGTTGCTTGTGTTTTAAATTATCCAATAAATCAATATACATAACAGAGCCAATCACAGCTGCCAGAATTAAGTATTTGAAAATACATTAAATACCTATTGTGAAGATCTCTTCTTAATGGTAGGTAACTGATTGTTGATACAGTCCCAATTGCTGCCCATTGTGAGCTCAAAAGAGGCAAGGAATGAATTCATAGCAACACACATCAAAGTTGTTGGTGAACGCAGCAGGCCAAGCAGCATCTGTAGGAAGAGGTGCAGTCGACGTTTCAGGCCGAGACCCTTCGTCAGGACTAACTGAAGGAAGAGTGAGTAAGGGATTTGAAAGTTGGAGGGGAAGGGGAAGATCCAAAATGATAGGAGAAGACAGGAGGGGGAGGGATGGAGCCAAGAGCTGGACAGGTGATTGGCAAAAGGGGATACGAGAGGATCATGGGACAGGAGGTCCGGGAAGAAAGACAAGGGGGGGGGGGACCCAGAGGATGGACAAGAGGTATATTCAGAGGGACAGAGGGAGAAAAAGGAGAGTGAGAGGAAGAATGTGTGCATAAAAATGAGTAACAGATGGGGTACAAGGGGGAGGTGGGGCCTTAGCGGAAGTTAGAGAAGTCGATGTTCATGCCATCAGGTTGAGGGCTACCCAGACGGAATATAAGGTGTTGTTCCTCCAACCTGAGTGTGGCTTCATCTTTACAGTAGAGGAGGCCGTGGATAGACATGTCAGAATGGGAATGGGATGTGGAATTAAAATGTGTGGCCACTTGGAGATCCTGCTTTCTCTGGCGGACAGAGCGTAGATGTTCAGCAAAGCGGTCTCCCAGTCTGCATCGGGTCTCACCAATATATAAAAGGCCACATCGGGAGCACCGGATGCAGTATATCACCCCAGTCGACTCACAGGTGAAGGACTGTTTGGGGCCCTGAATGGTGGTAAGGGAGGAAGTGTAAGGGCATGTGTAGCACTTGTTCCGCTTACACGGATAAGTGCCAGGAGGGAGATCAGTGGGGAGGGATGGGGGGGAACGAATGGACAAGGGAGTTGCGTAGGGAGCGATCCCTGCGGAATGCAGAGAGAGGGGGGGAGGGAAAGATGTGCTTAGTGGTGGGATCCCGTTGGAGGTGGCGGAAGTTACGGAGAATAATATGTTGGACCCGGAGGCTGGTGGGGTGGTAGGTGAGGACCAGGGCAACCCTATTCCTAGTGGGGTGGCGGGAGGATGGAGTGAGAGCAGATGTACGTGAAATGGGGGAGATGCGTTTAAGAGCAGAGTTTACGTGAAATGGGGGAGATGCATCCTCCCGATGTGGCCTTTTATATATTGGCGAGACCCGATGCAGACTGGGAGACCGCTTTGCTGAACATCTACGCTCTGTCCGCCAGAGAAAGCAGGATCTCCCAGTGGCCATACATTTTAATTCCACATCCCATTCCCATTCTGACATGTCTATCCACGGCCTCTTCTACTGTAAAGATGAAGCCACACTCAGGTTGGAGGAACAACACCTTATATTCTGTCTGGGTAGCCTCCAACCTGATGGCATGAACATCGACTTCTCTAACTTCCGCTAAGGCCCCACCTCCCCCTTGTACCCCATCTGTTACTCATTTTTATGCACACATTCTTTCTCTCACTCTCCTTTTTCTCCCTCTGTCCCTCTGAATATACCTCTTGCCCATCCTCTGGGTCCCCCCCCCCTTGTCTTTCTTCCCAGACCTCCTGTCCCATGATCCTCTCCTATCCCCTTTTGCCTATCACTTGTCCAGCTCTTGGCTCTATCCCTCCCCCTCCTGTCTTCTCCTATCATTTTGGATCTTCCCCTTCCCCTCCAACTTTCAAATCCCTTACTCACTCTTCCTTCAGTTAGTCCTGACGAAGGGTCTCGGCCTGAAACGTTGACTGCACCTCTTCCTACAGATGCTGCCTGGCCTGCTGCGTTCACCAGCAACTTTGATGTGTGTTGCTTGAATTTCCAGCATCTGCAGAATTCCTGTTGAATGAATTCATACTTGGCTTCTGTCATAGTGACTCCGTGACTCAGTGACTGTGGCCGTGATTATCATCTCCTGGACTGGCTTCACTTGCCTTGGTGGTTCGTGGCTGTGGACTCACTTTTGGGGATTCCGTGGTCTGATGTTTAATGTTCTGTGTGTTACTTGTTTGCTTTTTGGTATTTGTGTGATTTGTTCTTGTTTTCACATTTGATGGTCTTCTAGTGTGCGGGTTTTCTTCAAAGGGTCCTATGTTGCTTCTTTGTTTTGTGGCTGCTTGCAAGAAGATGAATTTTTTTAGCCACAGGGTGGCGAATCTATGGAATTTGTTGCCACGGGCGGCAGTGGAGGCCAAGTCATTGGGTGTATTTAAGGCAGAGATTGATAGGTATCTGAGTAGCCAGGGCATCAAAGGTTATGGTGAGAAGTCGGGGGAGTGGGACTAAATGGGAGAATGGATCAGCTCATGATAAAAAGGCAGAGCAGACTCGATGGGCCAAATAGCTGACTTCTGCTCCTTTGTCTTATGGAATATCAAGGTTGTATACTTTGATGTTAAATGTACTTTGAACTTTGAACACGTATCCATAGTTCTATACAGTGAGGAAGACCATTTCAGCCCATTGTGCATATGCTGGTTCACAAAGCAATCAATTTTCCACTAATTTTCCGGAAACCCATTTTCCCCACTTTCCTATCAACTTCCCCTCGGATTCTGCCACTCACCTACTCATCAGGGGCAACTGTCAGTGGCCACTTAACCTATAGTTTGTTTGGATGTTGAAGGAGACTGGAGCACCCACAGGAAACCCACAAAGTCACAGGTAAGCACACACAAAATTATGGGGAACTCAGCAGGTCATGCAGAGATGCTGCCTTACTTGCATATTTCCTCCAGCATTTTGTGTGTATTGTTGAAGATTTCCGGCACCTGCAGAATCTCTTGTGTCTATAACTCACAGGGGAAAGATGCAAACCCCACACAGACAGCATCAGAGGACATAACTGAACCTGGTCAATGGAGTTCTGAGGCAGCAACCCTTCTAGCCACACCTTTATGGCACCTTAGTGTGGCTCAGTACATTAGATCCTCAATGGCTGGAATATTGGGTCAAATGTCAGGGCCGAGGAACCCTCCCCAATTCATATGGACAGTGAGTCCCTGGGCACGAATTTCCAATCATTCATCCCAAAAGAGTGATGTTAGGATTCAAATCTTTAAAATAGCCACTAGACAGATGAAGAAACCAGCTTTTATTTCAAAATCACTGTAGGTGTTTTCATATCTTATTTACTGTTAAACTGTAGACATTGTGTCACCTACTCTCTATGCAAAATTACCTTCAAATGGATTGGCTTATAGCAGTCTGCCAGCTTAATGGGTCTGAAATCATACACCCAGTGCCTACTTTATTAGATATCTCCTTATCTAATAAAGTGGCCAATATTGTACATTCATGGTCTTCTGCTGCTGTAGCCCAACAACTTCAAAGTTTGACATGTTGTGTTTTCTGACATGTTCTTCTGCACACCACTGCTTAATGTGCGTTTATGTGAGTTACTGTCACCTTCCTGTCAGCTTGAACCACTCTGGCCATTCTCTTCTGATTTTTCTCATTAACAAGGCATTTTGGCCCATAGAACTGCTGCTTGATACATGTATTTTGTTTCTTGCACTATTCTCTGTAAACTGTAGAGGCTGATGTGCATGAAAATCCCAGGAGATCAGCAGTTGCTAAGCTACTCAAACCACCCCATCTGGCACTGATAATCATTCTGCAGGCAAAACACTTAGATCACATTACTTACCCATTCTGATATTTGGTCTGAACAACAATTGAACCTCTAAACCATGTCTTCATGCCTTTTTAAATTGAGTTGCTGCTACATGATCAGCTGATTAGATATTTGCATGAACAAACAGGTGTACAGGTATACCTGATAAAGTGGCCACTGAGTGTACATAGCTCAAACAGGACAAATTAAACAAATGTCTTCACCATTAGTGAAGGAACAACAAAAGAGCATTTTGGACAGTAATCACACAGTTTCTTACTCATTATCAATGGTGTCATGTTCTTAATTCCAGATTAATTTCATTAATTAAATTAAATCCTCATCTTGTGGGATTTGTGCATACCTCTGAATCATTAGTCAAGGCCTCTATATTTCTAACCCAATGTGTTAACAAAGTCCCCTTTATGTTAACGCCAAACTTTCTCACAAAGCTGGACGCAGACTGAGCAGCCACATGCAGGATGACAACAACAATTCTCCATTCATTGCAGCTGCACATCTCTTCATACACCTTACTGTACACATTGAATGATCTCGTTGCTGTTGAACTTGATCCCATCCATGGAGCCATCATGGTATAGAACTATCCATTGTATAGGTATAATAAAGGGTCAATGGTGGATTCTACTCACCACTTTAATCAGCAGATGACTAATAATTCTAAACAAAACTTTGCAGTGGAGGCAGGTTTGCTTGTGGTTGCTAGCTTTCAAACCCTGCTGGTTTAGCAGCTACTGACTGTACACACAGCCACACATGGAGTTCTGATGACTTTAAAGCCAACAGCCTTTAAGGTGTTTAGTGCTAAAGTGCAAAGCTGAATTTCTCCCACACCCCCAAACCTTGAGACCTTTAACTTGAGTTGGTGAAGATTTCAATGGTTCACCTTTTCAAGAGACATCTTAAACATTTTCTAGCATAAAATATTTTGAGATTCCAGAAAATTAGAAAGTCAACATCATCAATTTATACAGAGAGCAGAACAGTACATACAGCATTAGGCCCTTTGGCCCCTGGTGCCTGTGCCGCACACTAATCCTTTCTGCCTGAACCTGATCCATATCTCTCCATGCCTGCATGTTCATGCGCCTACCCAAAAGCTTCTTGAGTGTCACTATTGTATCAGCTTTCACTCCCACTTCTGGTATTATGCTCCAAGCACTTACTTTGCTCTCTGGCACTTGACATTCCTACCCTGTGAGAATATTCCGGCTGCTACCCTATCCATGCCTCTCATAATCATATAAATTTTTATCAGGTCTCTCCTTTGCATCCAACGCTTCAGAGAAAGCAATACACGTTTTCCCAGCCTCTCCATCTAGATAAAACATTCCATCCAGGTAGCATCCTGGTGAACCTCCACTGAATCCTGTCTAAAGCCTCCATATCCTTCTTCAAGGTGGGTGATCAGAACGGTACATAATAGTCCAAGTGCAGCCCTACCAAAGTTTTATACATCTGCATCATGACTTCCTGATTCTTATAGGTTCCTAGCAATAAAGGCAAGCAAGCCAGGCTTGGTTTGATGACTGCTCTACACGTGACCACAAGAAACTGTGGAGAAATGTCACACAACTAACCCCCTCCCCCCATATGAAACCTGTCTGCATTTTCACTGTCTCAATAAAGCAACGAACATAAACAAAGACCCCACTCACATTAGCACTCCCCCCCCCATCGGGAAGAAGATATAAAGGTTGAAAGCAGCTAATACCAGGCTCAAGGACAGATTCTATCCCACTGTTATCAGACTCATGAACAGACGGTGTGTACAATAAGATGGACCCTTGACCTTACAATCTCCCTTGTTATGATCTTGCACGTTATTGCTTACCTGTACTGCATTTTCTCTGAACTTTTATACCTCATTCTGCATTATGTTATTGTTTTATTTTGTACCACCTCAATGCACTGTGTAATGATTTGATCTGTTTGTACAATATGCAAGACAAGCTTTTCACTGTATCTTTGTACGTGACAATAATTGACTAATATTAATCTACATCCTGCTTGATGGTAGAGATTGTGGGTTTAGAAGATTCTTGAGGAAGAGCAAGGGTAAGTAACCAACACACAGTTTTAAGTGGCACACTTTGCACCTTCTGGGTGGTGTGATGGAGAACATGAACAATTAGGATGCCAATCAAGACAGGTGCTTTATCCAGACTGGTGAGAAGTCTCTTCACAGTTGCTGGAGGTGCACTTATCCAGACAAGTGAGGGCTATCCCATCAACCTCCTGAATTGTGTGTTGTAGACAACCAATAGGCTCTTGTGGGTGAGGATTGAGTCACTTACCAAAGATAGTCTGCCCATGACTGCCTCTTGATGCAAACTATACATATCAATCAGTCCAACTTCTTTACAGAGAAACTGACTTCCCAACTATATCATTAAGTAACTGAAAGAGAATCAGTAGCATAACGCATTGTGCATGATGTGGGAGAAAGCAAATTTATGAGGTAAATCACACAGCCAATTCACAATCCAATTGCTTCCATGTACTAGTAAAGACTGATTCCACCTCATATTATTTGACTTCATTGATAGTAGTATCAAGATTGTAGTGTTTACTATTTATAGAAAACACACTAGCAAATCCGTAATGTTTCTTCATTAGTGTCTTCTTTATCTGTGACCCCCCCGTCCCCTCCAACCCCTACCAAATAAAATACCAAGGGAAATAGGCTTCATTAGCTTCAGGCTTCATCACTATAACTTGCACACATTTAAACAGCTTTTCAGTGCCACTTCAAGAATTTAGTAGTTTGTACACAGCAGGTCAAAAAGGAAAAACAGAGTCTACAGGAGATAAAAGAGATGGCAGGAGCTGGAATCAGAACCAAAAATTGAAATGCAGGTCTGAGAGCATCTGTACAGGGGAATGGACAAGTTGATGTTTCTGTAGAACAGGGGTTCCCAACATGTGGTGCACAGACCCCTCAGTTAATGGTAGGGATTCCTGGGAACCTCTGCTGTAGAGGTAAATGGACAGTCAACATTTCAGCTTGAGACCCTTCAAAAAGCTGCCACTTATCATTTTGTTAAAGTCCAATGGTCACTTCACTTGTTACACAGGAAATGATGGTATTTACTACACCTCCTTCATTCAGTTGAGTCACAAGAAATCTGACTTTCAGCCTCAATCCTAGTTTCCTATCCAATTCCCATTCTTAATTCCCCTACAGTATAAAAATTGATCTAAGAGCTTTTTTCTGATTATTTCCTCAATATAGAAAAGCAATTTACTGAGTTAAATATTTGATTAAAATCTGTATCAAATTAAAATTAGAACACACTGCTCAATGGATATAGATTGAAAGCTTATAAATTCCTATTGCTCCTTGTGGCTGGTGACAATATATGTTTCATTATAGCAATATGTGAGTTGCTAGCCCAGGAACTCTGAGTTTGGGTCAAGCGAGATCCACACAAATTCATAAGAAATAGGAACAAGAATAGGCTCCAGAATCATGAAGTCAGAGAGTCATAGAGAAGTACAGCACAAAAACAGGCCCTTTGACCATCTAGTCCATTCCAAAAACCATCTAAAATGTCTACTCCCAATGACTTGCTCCAGGACCATGGCCCTCCATATCCCTACTGTCCATGTACTTCTCCAAACTTCTCTTAAACATTGAAACAGAGCTCACATGGACCACTCGTGCTAGCAGCTCATTTCACACTCTCACAACCCTTTGAGGGAAGCAGTTTCCCCTTATGTTCCCCTTAAACTTCTCACTTTTCCCCCTTAAGCCATGATCACTGGTTGTAGTCCCACTGAACTTCAGTGAAAAAAAGCCTGCTTGCATTTACCCTATCTCTACTCCTCATAATTTTGTATACCTCAATCAAATTTCCTCTCAATCTTCTACGTTCCAAAGAATACAGTCCCAAACTATTCAATCTTTCCTTACAACTCAGTCCTGCAGACCCAGCAGTCCTTCGAACCTGCTCTGATATCCATCAAGATGATAGCTGATCATCTGCCTCAGCAGCACTTTCCTACACTGCATTCATTCCCTAAATTAATTCCCTAAATGTTCAATTATCTGTCAAACTCAGGTTTGAATGGGTTCAGAAAATGGGAAATTGCAGATAGCTTTATCCTGTCCCAGCTTCAATTGATTCCACTGAAATTCCGTTGAAAAGACCATTGAACAAATGTGGCTGTTGTCGCTCATCTCTGTTTCTCAAATAAGACCATGACATCTAGTCTATCATCCTATAATGTGTTTATGGAGATGACAGATTAGCCTTTCTGAGTTAGAAAGTTCCTTTTATAAAGGTTACAGAGATATGGGAATGCTGTATCATAGATGGATCGTGATTTTCAAGATTCTCTTTCTTCTTTGTTTCCTCCACTCTAGCTTCTTCATATGACCAAGCACCACTTTTCATTAAGATGTATCAAACAGAACAATCTGATGTTTGTTTTTCCCAGAGGTATGTGACAAGGTAAAAACTCTTGAGGGATTTCTAAGAGCTTCTTTAAATCTCCTTTTTTTGTCCACCACATGATTGTTTGCCCTCACTCAGCTCTCCATAACATTGCAGGTTTGATGTTCTGTCATCAGACATTCTTCTTCACATGCAACACATAAAACAATGGAGGAACTCAATGAGTCGGGAAGCAACTACAGAGGGAAATGTACCCTCTGTACATCTGTAGATCTTGGGTCATGACCCTTCTCTTTTCTCATATCCTGTCCACTTGATCTGTGAATCTTTCAATAATGTGTAAATGCTGAAAACATTTGTTTGGGACAGAACCTGTGTCAAGTCAAGTCATTTATTGTCATTTCACAATATACATGTATAACGTCAAATGAGACAATGTTTCACCAAAACAGGATGTAGAGCACAGTGCTACACATAACACACATATAACATACACGAAGTTAGGTGTTGGCATGTGGCCAAGTGGTTAAGGCATTCGTCTAGTGATCTGAAGGTCGCTAGTTCGAGCCTTGGCTGAGGCAGTGTGTTGTGTCCTCAAGCAAGGCACTTAACCACAGATTCTCTGCGATGACACCGATGCCAATCTGTATGGGTCCTAATGCCCTTCCCTTGGACAATATTGGTGGCGTGGAGGGGGGAGACTTGCAGCATGGGCAACTGCTGGTCTTCCATACAACCTTGCCCAGGCCTGCGCCCTGGAAACCTTCCAAGGCGCAAATCCATGGTCTCACGAGACCAACAGATGCCTGTATAACTTAGGAAAGTAAGGATAAAATCTATAGATGAATTACACATAAGTAAACAAAACGAAGTGCATAAATTAAATGTTGTCAGTACAGAACAGATTAACCATTGACACTTTGAATGCGAAGTGGCAGAGAGTTCAGAAACCTAGTGGCCTGAGGGAAGTAACTATTATCCATCCTGACAATTTCTGCTTTTGTGCATTGGTGCTTCCTGCCCGATGGTAGAAAGTCAAAGAGGATGCTAGATGGATGGGTGGATACTTGACAATACTCAGGACCCTGTGTAGGCAGTTTTCCTGATAAATGTCCCTGATGGATAGTAAGGAGACCCCTATAATCCCCTTACTAAATTTAGAAAGTTGTGGGCCAGATGCTGACAAATGAGACTAGCTTGGATGAGACATTTCAGTTGATATGAACTAGTTGGGCTGAAGAACCTGTTTCCATGCTTTCCAAGTCTATAACCACCTGGTTCACAGATAACTCTTACAGATGGAACTACGGACTGGAACAATCTAATATGGTTGGTTCCTAACTGCCTTCACACAGTTCAGGGCAACCGGAGCTGCACAATAAATGTGCCAGTGATATCCACAGCCCAAGAATAGATAAAAAGCAGATCCCACCAGCTCACAAGCAAGAGAAAATCTGTGGATGCTGGAAATCCAAGCAACACACACAAAATGCTGAAAAGAGCTCAGCAGGCCAGGCAGCATTTATGGGAACGAGTACAGTTGACATTTCGGGTCAAGATGCTTCAGCAGGACCACCAACTCATCAAGTTCAAGTTTATTGTCATTCAAACGTACACATGTATACCACCAAATGAAACAATGTTCCTCTGGACCAAGGTGCACAACATAGTGTATAAAGCTCACACACAACACATAAAGTAATATCACCACAAATAAAATAACAAATAATAAAATATATTCTAGAAGACTGACATTTAGCATTTATGATGCAAATTAAATAGTAAACAATCTAACATTACTGGCACTTCATACATGATGAGAGCTGGGTGCCAGAAAGGAGTTCAGCAGTCTCACAGGTTGTGGTTTCTGCTCTAACAGTCCTTGTTGTCATGCCAGGGTACCTCCTGCCTGATGGTGGGTTGGGGGAGGGGCGGGTCAAATATATCATATCCTAAAAGCAAAGTCAACACATCTGACTCTTTGTTAACCCATGAATGGAATCAAATTGATCTAATTACCAAGCTGAATCTCTCAATCTTTCAGAGAATGAACACACCAACTCCATGGAGTAATTTCACTCTCTAAGTCTCACGCTAACCACTTAACATTGACTTCCTCTGAGATGGCTTGATGAGGCTCTCAGCAGTTAGAAGGATTACCAACGAAGCAATTCAGGATGTAGTTTCACAAAGGAGATGCATGAGAATGCAGAAGCTGATATCTGGAGCAATAGACACCCCGCTGTAGATGCTGTTCAACCCGTGGATTTCCTCGAGCAAATTGCCACCGGTAGGTTCACAAACAAGGTTAGACAGTTCCTGCAATGCTCTGCTCAACAGAAAAGTCACACTCAGACAAATTAAAAGTCCATGTCAAGGGATCAATCCCCAGTTTAACACACTAAATCTGCAGTTTAGCCCCATTAAAGGAAGGATGAGGAAGCTTTGGAAAGGTTGCAGAAGAGGTTTACCAAGATGCTGCTTGGATTAGAGAAGATGGTTTATAAGGAGAAGTTGGACAAAGTTGTGTTAATTTCCCTGAATGTTGGAGACTAGCAAGAAACCTGATGGAACGTTAAAAGATTATGAGAGGCACAGATAGACTACAATCAGATTTTGTTTTCTTCTTCAGGGTAAAAATAGCATGTACTAAAGGACACGCATTTAAGCTGAGAGGGGGAAAGTTTGAAGATGATGTGTAGAGCAAGTATTTTAAACAGACTGGTAGGTACCTGGAACAGGCTAACCAAGTTAATGAATGAAGCAGATTCACTTGTGACTCTTCGGAAGGTGTTAGATAGGCACATGAGTGTGCAGGGAATGAAGAGATATACTGTCAGTGGCCACCTTATTAGGTACACCTATACACCTGCTCATTAATACAAATATCTAATCAGCCAATCATGTGACAGCAACTCAATGAATAAAAGCATGCAGATATGGTCAAGTGGTTCAGATGTTGTTCAGACAAAACATCAGAATGGGAAAAATGTGATCTAGGTGACTTTAACTGTGGAGTGATTGTTGGTGCCAGACAGGGTGGTTTAAGCATCTCAGAAACTGCTGAACACCTGCGATTTTCATGCACAACAGTCTGTAGAGTTTACAGAGAATGCAAAAAAAAAATCCAGTGAGTGACAGTTCTGTGGGCAAAAATAATTTGTTAATGAGAGAGGTCAGAGGAGAATGCCAGACTGGTACGAGTGGACAGGAAGGTGATAGTAACTCAAATAACCATGCATTACAACCTGTGGTGTATGAAAGAGCATCTCTGAATGCACAACACATCGAATGCTATAGCAGAAGCAGTAGTCCATGAACATACGTTCAGTGGCCACTTTATTAGCTACAGAAAGTGCTAAATAAAGTAGCCACTGAGTGTAGATTATGTGCAGACAGAAGAGATTCAGATTAATTCAACATCATGTTCTGTAGAGTCACTGTGGGCCGAAGGGTCTGTTCTTGTCCTGTTCAGATTCTGCCTCTGAAGTTTACCTCAGTTGAGTTCAAAAGCACTGAATTTTAGCACAGACATGATCATGAACATTGACACTCTGAAATGATGTCTATAATCAGTTTTATACCATCCATTTGTTGCCATAGTGAAAGACAGTGTAAGCATGATAGTTGTGCATCAAATTTAGAACTGTATTTTATTTTGGACAGTGTGGAAAAGGAATTGGATTACTGGGCTTTAAACAAACCCCGATAAAAATGATTTGTTTAATAGAGACAAAATGAGATTGTTATTTCTTTGTAAATTTCAGTCATCATGTGCTCTGATTGATAGTTCTTTCAAGTTGTATTTAACATTACCAGAATCATATCAATTATTAAAATAGCATTCATGTTCTGGGATGTTACTAACATATCTTGTCACAGAATTACGGGAAGCTGGTGACTCTAAAAGCTACCTTACCTAATCTCATGTTCTGACATTGGGTCCATATCCCTGCAGGTCACGGCTCATCAAATTCACATCCAAGTGCTGTTTAAATGTGGAAAGTTCCTGCTTCTACCACCCTTTCCGATAGTGAGTATCAGACATCTGATATTGAGCAGAACCCTGGCTATTCACTCTTAGATTCCAAACTCTCTGTCATTATTCAGCAACAATCCTTCATCCAGACACCTGGAGGAGAGGAGAAGATGGTGGCGCGACACAGCGCGCAGCAGCCACTCTGGTGATGAATATTTGTTATCTGTCAAGTAGGATGCCATGCACAATCCTGATTTGATGGAGGCAGACGTGACAAGCACGGAGGAACATCTGGTGAAACTTCTGGAATGCCTGTTTTGCTGCCGCTGCTACTGTGTGATCCAGAATCTTCGGAGGGGGAGGCCCTGAGTCCTCGGCTTTGCTTGTTGCTCGGCGGTCGGGGCGGGGTCAAAGCCCTCAGCGGAGATGGTGCTCGGTGCTCAGTGTTGGAGGCTCGAAATTTTCGGACGGACTCAAGAGTTGGCTGTGGTCGGGTGCTTCCAGGGTGCTGCATCGGCAAGTTTGCAGCGCTGGAGGTTCATGGCAGAGAGAGTTTCTCCCTTCTACTGTTTGCGTGAGATGATGAGGCTATCGGGAAATTGAGACTTTCTTTTACCGTGCCCACAGTCTGCTCTTTATCAAATTATGGTATTGCTTTGCACTATTGTAACTATATGTTATAATTATGTGGTTTTCGTCAGTTTTAGTCTTGGTCTGTCCTGTGTTTCTGTGATATCATACTGGAGGAACCTTGTATCATTTCTTAATGCATGCATTTCTAAATGACAATAAACGAGGACCGAGTGTCCTCATAATCTAACTTAATCTAAGAGTTATATCTCTGACTGCAGAAATGCTCACCTGTTGCTCTAAGGTATGGAGTCCCCAAGAACTATTGTTTTCCTTATATATTTGCTTTTTTTCCCTCTGCACAGTGGAATGATCCATGGATTTGCCTGTGGCTTAATTTCCAGTATTTCCCTTCCTCCTATCAGGACTCTGAAGCAAATATTGGTGAGAGAGCGAAATGCTCTGACAGGCCTCTTTGACCACCTGCCTGTTCATCTTTGTCTTCAATATCCACAAAACACTCAGCATTGATGAAGGAGTACCATAGCATTAGCTTTTACTCAAACTCCAGAATCTGCCAAATACTTTCTGTTTATATAGTTTTTTGGTATTTTGAAGTCAAAGAGGATTTAAGGTATAAAGAAATTTACTGTTTCATTCAATAAACAAATGGCATCTTTTCAGTTAATATATTCTAGTAAAGAAGAGAAAATACTTCAGTATACAGTCTGTTAGTCTAGCAGATATCGCGGCAGCTCAAAAGCAAGGTAACATCTCAATTCATTGAGGATTTTTAAAATCTAGTCAATTCTCTATATAAAGAGCAGAACTTCAAATTTCAAAGTTCAGAGCAAATTTATTATCAAGGTCCATATATGCCACCATATGCTAACATGCGATTCATTTTCTTGCAGACATTCTCAGTAGAACAAAAAATATGATCGAATCAATGAAAACCTGCACATGAAGAGGGCAGAGCTTAGTTATGATGGCACTTAACGGCGACTTCTTTGCTTGCATTTTCAGAAACAGCTCTATTTCCATCTTTAATATCTCTACTTTTCCCTTCCTAGGTTCTTTTGAAGACCCTGACCTGGAGTTATATGCTGACTTCGCTTCTTTGCAGGAATGGAACCCACTCTTGGGGTTTCACTACTGGCCGTTATTCAACATGCCAAGGATGTGGCCTAAGAGTTTAGCTCACCTTCGGAGGTCCAGGATCTCGTGGCTCTGGAGACGGGGGGATCGAAGGTCGGTGTCTTGACAGGAAATCAGTGTGTTGTGGGAGTCGGAAGATCTCTGTCTGTGTGCCCCGAGACCAGAGATCTTTGGGCATGGAGCTCAGAAAAAATGATGCAACAGACTTTTAACATCATAAACCAACGAGTTGTTTGTTATGTCTCCTCTCTTGCTGTGAAACGGAGACCTCTCTTTCTCCCTTATTAGGGAGAGAGAGCCTGTGGTATATCGCACACTGGATGTATGAGTAGTCTTTGGGGTACTGCGAGTCTATGTCTTTGCTGTTGCTTCGCTGCTCACTTGAGTGCTTGATGGTGGGTGCCGATGCTTTTTTTTGCCGGTGGGGGGAGGGGGGATCGTTGCTTTGCTGCCGCTTACACGTGGGAGGGAGGAGAGGTGTGGGGGGACTTTGGGGTTCTAACCTTTAACTGTCATTCATTCTTTGGGAGCACTCCTCTGTTTTTGTGGATGGTTGTGAAGAAAAAGCATTTCAGGATGTATATTGTATACATTTCTCTGACATTAAACATACCTTTGAAACAAATAAATTACCAATGTGCAAAAGAAGACAAACTGCCCAAGTGCAAACTAATAAATAAATAATACTGAGAGCACTGCTGTCTCCAGTAAATGAAGTTATCATTCATACCTTGTTATTGACTATTCCAGCAACAGGTAGAGAAAGAATTAGAAGATGGTTGGTTGACCCAAATATGCCAGCTGAGCCATTTGGAATAGAAGGAAAAAGATGTGTAAAGCTTAAAATCTTATAAATGGCAAAACAACTGAGATCCACTGAGCAGCAGTGATGTCCACCTTCCTCTATGCTCCCAAGACTTGGGCTGAGGCACTTCAAGGCACTGGAAAGATGTTACCAATGCTGTATCCACAAAATCTGACGTTTCCACTGAAGAACAACAAAACGATTACAGCATCTTCACACAGGCCAATATCTGAGTCCCAGCTGCAGTGGAAGAAACCACCACCTCACCTGGCAATTCCCATAGGCACCTCCTGCACCATCTGAAGATGAAACAGAGATTCCAAACATTAATCTCCTCAGAACTCATATAACTGGAGTGGAAACATTTTATCCTCAATGCAGAGCCCTGCTGAAGATCCTGATCTCATGGAATCATTGGCTCATTAAGCTAATACCAGTTCCTGATGGAGTGATCGTGTCTTTTTCCCATTCTTCACTTCACAGTCCTGAAGACACTTCACTTGCATGGATCAGTTCAATTTGTCTTGGAAGTACTGATGATGCTGAGGAAAGTATCACAATAACAACTATGCATTCAATGTTACCAAAACCAGGAAGGGGAAATCAAGGAAACTTTATGCACCAATACTCATTCAGGGGTCAGCGGTGGAAAAGTTGGGCAGTTTCACATTCAGCTTCTCAGAGAATTTATCCTTCATCCAGCAGATTTATGCAATCATGGAAAAGACACACCAACCGCTATACTTCATTAGGGGATTGAGGAGCCTTGGCACGTCAACAAAGACTCAAGCAAATTTCTACAGGTGTACTATGGAGAGCATTCTAACATCAATGCTTGGTATGGAGCTGCTCATAAGAGGCTTCACAGGGTTGTAGGCTCAGCCAGCTCCACCATGGGCATGTGCCTCCACACCACTGAGGGCACCTTCAAAGAGAGGTACCTCAGGAAGAAGATGGTGGCCACCATGAAGTACCCTCACCATCTGGGACATGCCGTCTTCTCATTACTACTGTCAGGGAGGAGATACAGGAGTCTGAGGACCCACACACATTTCGGAAGTTTCTTCCCCTCTGCCAATCAGGTCTGAAAGGCCCATGAACTCATGAACACTACATCCTTATTTCTCTTTTGCACCACTTACCTATTTATTGTTTTATTGTCACTTATAGTAATTTGTTACGCCTACTCTGTACTGCTACCATAAAATAACAAATTTCACAGCTGATGTCAGTGACAATAAACCTGACTCTGATTCTGAATTGAGAAAATAGACCAGAAACATAACAGAATATCCTCAATAGTAGAATACATAGGCCCTTTAGAACAGAGCTGAGGAGGAGTTTCTTTCGCCAGAGGGTGGTGAATCTGTGGAATTAATTGCCACAGCCGGCTGTGGATATATATTGGATATACTTAAAGTGAAGGCTGGTAGGTTTTGATTAGTAAGGGTGTCAAAAGTTACAGGGAGAAGGTAGGATAATAAATATGAAATGACAGAGCAGACTTGATGGACCAAATGGCCTAGTGCTTAGAATGGCTGTACTAAACACCTAAACAATGAAACAAAATATTTCTGTGACACGATGGCCCTCATTTGCTGGGATTCTGATCTGGCTGTTGTGCAAGATTCAAGACTATGTATTTCAGTTCTTGACAAAATGCAACAGTCCCAACCAGATGGAATGCAGTACACCAACATTACATTTCTGAACTGAATTTAAAAGATTTCAGAGTTTTATGCTAGCTTGTTATATCTGCCTTTGAAAGTTCTAACAATTGATTTTCTTAAATTGCAATTATTGAAAGAGCAATAACATGGTTCACGCCTGAAAAATCATTCTTCATTTAAACACATACATTGCACATCTTTCGTAATTAAATCTGAAACCATCTGATCAAAGAGGTGCTTTTTTTTCTTGATTACCAATCCTGGTATCATACAGCAATGAATGTGGCCATTTAGATGAAAATTGATGATTCTCTGCTAGATCTCTCTAATTTGCTTTGTTCTTTTGTTGTTTAATCATGGCCTGATTCATTCCTCTGCCTTTTATATATATATTTAGTTGGTTTCTTTTTGAGAGTTGCAAATTTTCATCAAGTGAATATTCTGACTTTCAATAGGATATCATTATGATTCTAAGACCTGCTGTACTTCTAACTTTCTAACTTTCCATTTCCTTTTTTGTCACTGTGCACACACAGCCAGTGAGCTTGAGTTGAAAATTATTACAATTCAAGAATGGCTTTCATATTTAGAAAAGCTTCATACTAAATGAACCATTGTGAATGTGCAGGATGGATTTCTCTGTTAATAGGATTCATCCTACAATAATCAGGTCTTTTAACAAGAGTTGGATAAACATCTTCTTACGTTATGTCAAAAGTTGTGAGAGAGAGAGACACACACACACACACAGACTATAATAATCAAGTGAGATTTGGAACATGATGGGCTGCTGAGGTGTTGCACACGTAGAGCTTTCTTTGTGAGGGTACTGAACAAGTATCAGTAAACGATGGTATATTTATCATGAGGCTGGTGGGGTGGAGATACATCTCTGCCAAAGGAGGTGTAAGGTGCTCCTTCGCTCCACTAGCCCGCAGGTCACCCTTGAGCAAGGTCCCACCTGCTTAGGCCCGCCCCAATCAGGGCCATGTAAAGCCATCAGGGCAGGTGGTGGATGGTCATACGAGCAGCTGCTGCATATCCTGGTTATGTGAAGAATATTGATAACGGCTGGGGCCACCCGTCTTGTAAATACACTGCCCAGAAGAAGGCAATGACAAAACACTTCTGTAGAAAAATTTGCCAAGAACAGTCATGGGTCAGGACCATGACCGCCCACATCATACAATATGGGACATAATGAATGAATGAATTTATGATCACCACATACTGTATGTGTTTATTGATATTGATATATTGTCCAAATTATTAGCACCATGTATTTTCCTTTCAAGAACATTGCATATAATTGTGTGTGTCTACAGCAGATTGCTAGTCTATAGAGCAGCAGCACAGAGGACCCAATTTTATTGAGTAACAATGTGTCTATTTAATCATTGATGGAAGTGCTAAGAGTTCAGAATTTGCAATCACATCCTTTATGCAAAATGAAAGGAAGTTTTCATTATTTCAACGAGCTATTCAGCCCATCTTATACATGTTGGTGCTTATGCTTCGAAGGTAATTTGATGGCCCAAAGTCTGTAAGTCTGCGAATCTTCGGGCCAAGGACTGGAGGCCCCAAGATGGCCTTTCCTGGGTTTGTAGATCTGTCTGTGCATGTGACTGTGTGGGAGGGACGGGAAAGGGCTTGTTTTGTATTGTTGTTGTTGCTGCCAGTGTTCTTCTGTAGAAAATTATGGGCATGTTATGCTGGTGTTGGAATGTCTGCCGACCCTTGTGGTCTGCCCCCAGCACATTCTTCAGTGTGGTGGCTGCTAATGCAAATGATGCATTTCACTGGATGTCAATGTACATGTGATCAATAAACCTGAATCAGAATCAGGTTGGCAGTTCATTTAGGATTTGCCCAATTGATTTCAACAGAAGAAGCAGATATCTGGCCTGACATTGAAGATGACATTCTATCCAAGGTGATGGAAATATTGTAGTTTCCTAATTTATATTGTAAGTGTGTGGGGCAAGAACATCATCATCATCGTTATGTGCCATGTTGTATTACATGGGTTCTCATGGTCTTACATGGCCAGGATTATTCTTGGCAAATTTTTGTAGAGAAATGGTTTGCTGTTGCCTTCTTCTGCACAGTGTCTTTCCAATTCAGGTGACCGTAGCCTTTTGTCACATATCCCGTGACGGGTTAAAGGTCCAGCAGAAGTGGAAAACACTTTGGAGTCCAGTATTGCTATTAACTTATAGTCTCTATTAGTAACTCTGCAATACAGTAATATAAATGCAGATAAATCAAACAGATTAGCAACGACTATACATAAGTATATCAGTAAGTGTGGAAATATATGAAAACCAAGCTTCTTCTAGTCTAGGGGTAAATGGATACAGTCTTACGATGATGAGTAAAGTTCAGTTCAGTTCATGGTATTGAGTTGAGTAGTGATAGAGAGAGAGAGAGGGAGAGATTTAAGTCTTCAGGTGAGCTGACGCCGTCGATCTTCCCGTTGTCTTCTGAAATCCTTCAGAAGTCACCGACCGTGACCACAACAAAGGGGATCGTTCTTCTGTGGTGGAGCTATTAACCCAGGCAAGGGTTGAACACACAAATAACATCCCACTGGTCACACCCTGTTCACACTGTGGGAACCACTGATCAATCCACCTAATCGATCCTCCAAAACCCACTTTTTCTGTGGGCACAACAAGATAGATAGATAGGCAGATAGATATACTTTATTAATCCCGAGGGAAATTTGGTTTCGTTACAGCCGCAGCAACCAAGAATAGAGCGTAAATATAGCAATACAAAAACCACAACAATCAAACAATAAAATGCAAACTATGCCAGATGGAAAATACGTCCAGGACCAGTCTATTGGCTCAGGGTGTCTGACCCTCCACGGCAGGAGCTGCACATTCGATGGCCACAGGCAGGAACGATCTCCTGTGCCGCCAAGTGTTGTGTCACGGTGGAATGTGGCTGAAGTCCAACAGTAAAAAGTTCAATATCCAATCTGCAAACACGTTCCTCGATCGTAATATACCCCGGATTGCACCATCCGTTGTTAGCCAGAACAGTAAGCACCCAATTCCTTTACGCTTACCGCTCTCAGTGCACTTCCGGTCAGCCGGAATGGTATTGCCCACTGAACTCCTCTTCTCCATAAGTCTCTGTTGTCTCGACCCGGTCCTCTTTCCTTGGCTTTGTGATCCCTCCTCTGTGTGTTTTCCTCCGGATTTCAGCAGGGGTGTCCACTGCTCTGTTCGCTAAGCCGGCCAGTCTTTGCTGGTCCGTGGAATACACAACGCGACCTTGCTTCTGTCCCGCGTGTCAGGATGTAACCATTTCCAGTGCTAAAGAAAACCCAAATAAAACTCTCTCTACCAGCATGTCAGAGAGGGTGCAGCTTCGACGTGTTACCGTGAGAAAAAATAAACAAAGCTCATTCACTGTCCAAAATCATGTGTCTCTGGATTAAGTGGTCTGTCCCTTGTTCTAGGCCTTTGGCTATCATCTGACCTTCTATTTATCTCCCCATACTGAGTACCAACTGTCTCTCAAATAACAGCACCTCCCTTCTCTTTCTGTAAGAACGTACAAGCAGGCAATGTCTTTGTAGAAAGTATAAACAAACTGTGAGCAGTCTTCGTCCCCCTCTCTCCTTCTTTCTCTCTCTCTTTTTAACAAGGTGTCTGTTGTTGAGCATCTCTCTTTCTCTCTCCCTCTCTCTCTCTCTCCCTCTTTTCAAAAGCACAGTTCATAGGGGTAACTCAGGACCCCGTCACACATTAATCAATACTCTTCAGATTGTCTACCTGGCGTCAGTGGTCACGTAACTAAGACTGGTGATGTGCATCAGCTGCTCATACGACCATCCACTACCTACTCCCATGGCTTCACATGACCCTGATCCGGGGGGGGGGGGGGC
This sequence comes from Mobula birostris, assembly GCF_030028105.1. Taxonomy (NCBI): domain Eukaryota; kingdom Metazoa; phylum Chordata; class Chondrichthyes; order Myliobatiformes; family Myliobatidae; genus Mobula; species Mobula birostris. Next base: position 22,994,325 of record NC_092374.1, on the reverse strand, counting down.
GAAGCAGGTGATACATACTCCTCAAGGGTGATCTGCGGGCTAATGGAGGGAAGGAGTACCTTACACCTCCTTTGGTAGAGATGTATCTCCACCCCACCGCTGCAAGAACAAAGAAAGTAAAACATATTGGATAATTTAAAGAGTTGAATGCAATCTTTCATAAGACAAATAGGTATGGTTTCTTTTTGTTAGAATTAAGGTGAAAGGATTAAGTGGTCTGTCCCTTGTTCTAGGCCTTTGGTTATTTATATGGCTGATTTTCAATACATTAATCTTAAATGGGATGTTATGTTGAAGTTGTATAAGACACTGGTGAGGCCTCATTAAAAGTTTTGTGTTCAGCTTTGCTCACCAACCTACAGTAAAGAGTACAGAAGAAATTACAAGCAGGTTGCTGGGACTGGGGGACCTTAGTTAAAAGAAAAATAATGAACAGGTTATAACTTTATTCCCTAGAATGTAAAAGATTGAGGAAGATTTGTTAGAGATACACACAATTATGCAGGGTATAAATAGGGCAAATGCAAGCAGGCTTTTTCTGTTGATGTTGGGTGAGACTACAGCTAGAGGCCATGGGTTAAGGGTGAAAGGTGAAATGTTTAAGGGGAACATGAGGTGAAACTTCTTCACTCAGAAGGTGCTGAGAGTATGGAACAAGCTACTAGCGCAAGTGGCGGATCCAATTTTTATTTCAGCATTTAAGAGAAGTTTGGATAGGTACATGGATGGGAGGGGTATAGGAGGTTTGGATGCAGGTCGATGGGACTAGGCCGTTTAAATACCTCAGCATAGATTAGATGAGGCAAAGGACCTGTTTCTGTGCTGTAGTCTTCTATGATTATATGACTCTAAATCAAATGTAATTTATGTTTCTCAGAACCATAACACCTGAGATGATGTCGCGCAAGAAGTTACTGGGCCAAATAATGTGTTTCCATATTGTCTCACCATGTTTCTATAACTTGATGAACACAATTTAATTCAATCAGTTTCTGAAATGTTTGCTCTCATACCAGTTCTAATAGATTGCACCCAACTCTCGCCATGTGTCTCTGTGACCAGTAATTTAGTTACTGTGCCCCATATTCGTCAAGATGATAGTTGTTTTCCAGCTGACAAGACATTGTGCTTTTGAATAAATTTAATTTAATTGGTCTTCGGGGGAGTGCAGCACAGATTTACAAAAATGCTCCAAGCAGGAGAGATTTCAAAAACCATGGATGCATTCTCTGTAATATAAAAGATTAAGAAGCAATTTGATTGAATTTTTGTGATATTAAGGGCAAACTGTTAGTGTAGATAAAAAAAAGTACGTCAGCTGGTGTCAGGGGTCTATGACTCGAGGAACAGCCTAAAAGTTAGAGCCGAGTCCTTCAAGAATAAAAGTAGGAAACACTTCGAAGTGCAGAGAGTGCTACAAATCTGAGAGTCTCTTCCACCTAAAGAGCTAATGCCAACTAATGCTTATGTTAAATTTCAGTGTGATCAAATCTGCATCAACCAAAAGTATTCTGGAGCAGACAGAAAAGGCTCGTTTTCAGATTTTTGTCCACTCCCTCTGATACACCTTGAAGATCTCTGCACCAGGTAATTTGCTATTTATTTACTGGCTTTCCAAAAAATTAGCAAAGACATCTTTGGTGTTTTTAATCATGCCATTAATATAAATAGTAAAAAAAAGCTAAGGCCCAGCACAAAAAATGGTTACATCCACCAGTAATTTACCAGGGCTATGTGCTCAGCCCACTGCTGTTTACACTGCTGATGCACAAATGTACTGCTAGATCCAGCTCTAACTGTATCATTAAGTTCACTGATGATACCACAGTGGTTGGCCTCATCAGCAACAGTGATGAGTCAGCATCCAGAGAGGCAGTGAAGAGGCTTGTGGACTGGCACGAGCACAACTTGAGTCTCAATATGGACAAGACTGGAGAGATGATTTTGGACTTTAGGAAGATCCCAGTTAACTACTCTCTACTGCACACCAATGGCTCCATGATGGAGAGAGTCAGGGACACTAAGTTTCTTGGAGTGCCCATCACAGATTATCTCACCTGGTCCTTCAACATTACCTCTTTAGTCAAGAAGGTACAACAGCTCCTCCACTGCCTCAGGAGAACGAAGTGAGCAAGGCTCCCTGTCCTAATCCTAACATTTTAATGGAGCATCATTGAGAATGTCTTGACCAGCTCTATCACCATCCGGGAATTGAAAGGCATCTGACCACAAGACCCTGCAAAAAATTGTGAGGACTGCTGAAAGAATCAAGTTTCAAGTTTAGGTTTAATTGTCACCCAACTATACACATAAGTACAGCCAAACAAAACAACTTTCATCCCTGATGAAGGTGGTGGAGTTTGTCATCGAAACACTGCTTATGATCAATACCGGTACCCGGCTGGAAGCTCAAGAAGAATTTATTTGAAACAACTCTCCTTCTGGGCCAAGGTGCAAAACACAGTACCAACAACACACAGCACATATAGTTACAGCAGCAGAAAAACAGAGTAACAAACAATAGCATAGACCAAGACCCGAGTGGCATAGCCTGTAGATTGATGGTGTATGGGATGTTGTGCTGGATCCACATTTCTGCAAGAACAAGCATGCAGCAGATCTTCATCATGTGCTAGTGCAGCCGCAGATGAATACAATCCAGTTGATCTTCCACTGAGCATGCACTAGAGGGCAGCACCTCTGGGAGGGGCCAGCCCCCAACTCAGCATGAACACAAGCACACTTACTGTGCTTCTGTTCCCTCTCACACCACCCCCAGTGTCTCCCCTGGGAAGCTGCAACAAGCAATGCCGTGGCATGAGGGATCTCCTGCCCCCTCCCTCCATCTGGGACATATATCAGAAGTGTTGTGTTTACAGAGACCTCAGCATTATCAAGGATCCCTCCCATCCCTTATATAATCTCTTTGACCTCCTACCATCAGGCAGAAGGAACCACAGTATAAGAACTCAGATTGATAGGCTGGGAACCAGCTTCTTCACGCAGGCTGTGAGACTTATGAACACCCTGACATCACCCAGTACGCATTATTTATGACAGCACCATCAACATTACATCATTGTATATTCAACTATATGTCATGTATGCACTTTGTCAACTTGTACACCTACGGACTATTTTTATTATCTGTTATATTATTGTGTTAATATTATTTTATGCGCTGTATGCGATATATGTACTGTTTGCACATTGGTCAGAGAAAAACATTGTTTTGTTTAGCTAATGACGGTAAGCTTGAACTTGAAATAAACATAAAATTGCTGGAAGGATATAGACCAAAAGACCAAAAGATCATAAGATATAGGAGCAGAATTAGGCCAATTGACCCATCGAGTCTGCTCCACCATTTCATCATAGCTGATCCAATTTCCCTCTCAGCACCAATCTCCTGCCTTCTCCCCAAATAGTTCATGCCCTTGACTAATCAAGAATCTATTAATCTCTGCCTTAAATATACATAAAAATTTGGCCTCCACAGCTGCCTGTGGCAAATAATTCCATGAATTTACCACTCTCTGGCCGAAGATATTCCTCCTCATCTCTATTCAAAAAGGATGGTTCTCTATTCTGAGACTGTGTCCTCTGGTCTTAGACTCTCCCACCATTGGAAACATCCTCTTCACATCCATCAAGGCCTTTCTTCATTCGATAGGGTTCAATGAAGTCACTCCTTTTTCTTCCTCATTCAAGTGAATAAAGGCCCAGAGCCATTTAAACACACTTCATATGACAAGCCATTCAATCATTTTCATGAAGCTCCTTTGAACCCTCTCCAGTTTCAGTACATCCTTTTGAAGATCAGGGGCCCAAAACTGCTCACAATACTCCAAGTGAGGCCTCACCAGTGCTTTATAAACTTTCAACATTACATCCTTGCTTAAATATTCTAGTCCTCTAGAAAAGAACGCTGACATTGCATTTGCCTTCCTCACCACTGACTCAACCAGCAAACTGACCTTTAGGGAATCCTGTACAAGGATTCCCAAGTCCCTTTGCACCTTTTTTTTGGATTTTTCCTCCATTTTGAAAATAGGTCACCCATTCATTTCTTTTACAAAAGTGTATGAAAATACACTTCCCAACATTGTATTTCCAACATGTCATTTCTTTGCCCATTCTCCTAATCTGTCTAAGTCCTTCTATAACCTCTCTACTTCCTCAAATCTATCTGCCCCTTCACCTATCTTCATATCACCTGCAAAATTTGCAACAAAGCCATCAATTCCATCATCCAAATCATTGACATATAATGTAAAATTAATCAGTCCCAACACAGAACCCTGTGGAACACTATTAGTCACTGGTAGCCAGCCAAAATGTCTCCCTTTACTTCCACTCATTGCCTCCTGCCAATCAGTCACTGTTTTATACATGCCAGAATCTTGGCTGTAATAGCAAGGGCTCATAGCTTGTTAAGCATCCTTATGTGTGGCACCTTGTCAAAGCCTTTCTGAAAATCCAAGTACACAATATCAACTGATTCTCCTTTGTCTATCCTGCTTGTTATTTCTTCAACGAATTCCAAAAGATTTATCAGGCAATTTTTTCCCTTGAGGAAACCCATGCTGACTATGGCCTATCTTATCAAGGGCCTCCAAGTACCCTGAGACCTTATCCTTAATAATCGACTCCAACATCTTCCGAACCACTGAGTTCAAACTGACTGGTCTATAGTTTTTTTCTTCTGCCTCTCTCCCTTCATGAAGAGTAGAATTGAAATTTGCAATTTTCCAGTCTTCCGGAACTATTGCAGAATTGAATGATTCTTGAAAGATCATTACTAATGCCTCCACATTCTCTTCAGACACCTCTTTCAGAACTCTGGGGTGTGCACCATCTGGTCCAGATGACCTTCAGACCTGTAGGTTTCTCAAAAAGCATTCGCTCCAGTTGTGGCAACTTCACACACTTCATGTCCCCTGACACCTGAAACTTCCACCATCCTGCTAGAGTCTTCCATAGAGAAGACAGATGCAAAATACTTATTCAGTTCATCTACCGTTTCCTTGTAATCCATTGCTACCTCTCCAGCATCATTTTCTAGCGATCTGATATCCACTCTTGCCTCTCTTTCGTACTTTATGCATCTAAGAAACTTTAGGTACCCTCTTTAATATTATAGGCTAGCTTACTTTGGTATTCCACCTTTACCTTCTTAATGAGTTTTACAGTTGCCTTCTGTTGATTTTTAAAAGCTTCCCAATCCTCTAACTTCCATTAGTATTTGTTCTATTATATGTTCTCTCTTTGGCTATTATATTGACTTTCACTTCTCTTGCTAGCCATGGTTGTGTCATCTTTCCTTTAGAATACTTCTTCCTCTTTGGGACGTTTGTATCCTGTGCCTTCTGAATGGCTTCCAGGAATTCCTGCCATTGCTGCTCTGCTGTCATCCCTGCTTGTCTTCCTTCCAATCAATTCTAGCTATCTTCTCTCTCATGCCTCTGTAATTCCCTCTACTGATACATCTGACTTTAGCTTCTCCTTCTCAAATTTCAGGGTGAATTCGATCATATTATGATCACTTTCTCCTAAGGGTTCTTTTATCTTAAGATCTCTAATCAATTCTGGTTCATTGCACAACACCTTGAATAGCTGATCCCCTTGTGGACAAATCATGAGCTGCTCTAAAAAGCCATTGTGCAGGCACTGTAGAAATTTCTACCCCTGGAACCCATCACCCATCTGATTTTCTCAATCTCCCTGCATATTGAAATCCCCCATGACCATTGTAACATCGCCCTTTTGACATGCATTTTCTATCTCCCATTGTAATTTGTACAGTACATCCTTACTGCAGTTTTGGGTTCTGTGTACAACTCCCATCAGGGTCTTTTTACGTTTGCAGAATCTTAGCTCTAATCCACAATGATTCAACACCTTCCAACCCTATGTCACCTCTTTCTAATGATTTGATTTCATTTTTTACCAATAGAGTAATTCCAGCCCCTCTGTCTTCCTGCTTTATGTTCGATACAATGTGTGGTCTTGGACATTAAGCTCTTTTAGCTATGATTCAGTGACGCCTACAACTTCATACTTGCCTATCTGCATCCGTGCTGCAAGATCATCTACCCTATTCTGTGTACTGCACACATTCAAATACAATATCTTCGGTCCTGTATTCACCCCTTTTGATATTGTTAACCTTTTATGTTGCAATTCATCCGGTTGACTGCAATTTTGCCCTGTCAACAGCCTCTCCTCACTACACATTGCCTCTGTTTGTAAACCAGCTACCTCATCTTCAGCACTGCTATCTGCCTTTCCTACAATACTTAGTGCATTTAAATATACACAGCTCTGGACACTAGTTACACCACGCTTAACCTTTCGCTTCCTAACTTTGTCTGAGGTCTTACCATCATCTGCCTCCACAAACTCTCTTCTATCTATTCTGGCACACTGGTTTCCAACCGCCTGCAACTCTAGTTTAAACCCCACCATGCAGCATTAACAAACCTTCCCACAAGGATATTAGTCCCCCTCCAGTTCAGGTGCATACTGTCCCTTCTGTACAGGTCTCACCTTCCCTGGAAGAGAGCCCAATGATACAAAAATATTACGCCCTCCCTCCTACACCAATTCCTTAGCCATGTATTAAACTGTATAATCTTCCTAATTCTGGCTTCACTAGCACATGGCATGGGTAGCAATTCTGAGATCACAATCCTGGCAGCCCTGCCCTTTAACTTAGTACTTAACTCCATGATCTCCTTATGAAGGACCTCATCACTCATCCTAGCCCATGTCATGGGTACCTACATGGACCATGACTTGTGGCTGTTCACCCTCCCAATTAAGAATGCCGAGGACTTGATCTGAGATATTCCAGACCATTGCACAGGAGGCAACATACCATCTGGGAATCTCGTTCTTGCCCACAGAACCTCCTGTCTGTTCCCCTAATTAATGAATCCCCTATCACCACAGCATACCTCTTCTCTTCCACTTCGCTTCTGAGTCTCAAGGCAGACTCAATGGCAGAGACCCAACCACTGTGACCTTCCTATGTTAGGTCACCGCCCGCCCCCCTCCCCCAAGGCAGTATCCAAAGTGATATACCTGTTATACCTGTTGTTGATGGAGATAGCCACAGGGGTACTCTACTCTGGCTCCTTAACCCCTTTCACCTTCTTGACTACCACCAATTTTCCTCTTCTGCACCTTGCATGTAACTATCTCTCTATGTGTCCTATCTATCACCCCTTCAGCCTCCTGAATGATCCAGAGTTCATCCAGTTCCAGCTCCAACTCCTTAACGTGGTTTGTTAGAAGCTGCAGCTGGATGTACTTATTGCAGTTGTAGTCATCAGGGACCCTGGAGGTCTTCCTGCCTTCCCACATCCCACAAGAGGAGCGTTTCATTATCCTTCCTGGCATCTCTATTGTCCTAGCTGAGCAGATATAAAGATGGGAAGGAGAAAAACTTGAGCTTTTCTTTTTGTTGCTTTCACTGACTGAAGCCTCAAAGAGTTGAAGTCTCAAGATCACCACTCTGATTATGCCCACTCAGACGATGGCCACTGCAATGATGCTCACCACACTTACTCCTGCCTTCCTTTCCTTTGCTCTTACTTATCAATCCCAAAAACCAACTGGTCACTAGTCAGAGCTCTTTCTCTCTGCCGCAATCTGCTGCTACTGCAGTTTATCCTCGGGCAGTGGACCTGATTGAAGTTCCCTCCTCTCCAAACTTCCGATGTCCGGATTGATCATTGGTCAAAACTCTTTTTTGATCAAATGAATAAAATTGCATTTAGTTCTCTAATGCCCTCCAGGGAAGTAAAGCCGATACCCTTACTTGTCTATTCCATTTGTGACTCCAGAGTTAATTTAGAGCAGGGGTTCTCGACCTGGGATCCACGGACCTCTCGGTTAATGGTGAGGGTCCAAGGCATCAAAAAGGTTGGGAACACCTACTTTAAAGGGTTAGCTCCTGATTGCAATGGTTTATTTAAACAATCTGTTCAGGGATGATTTGGGAATGGTATAACAAATCGAGAAAGCTCTAAACACTAGACACCTGAAATCCAAGCAGTTAATACTAGATGTGCTCAGCAGGCCAAGTAGCATCAGCGGTCAGAGAAATAGAGTTAATGTCTTGGTGTAAGATGGTACATCAGAAATAGGAAAGAGAAATTAAATGAAAAAGGTGAATTTAAATTGTAAAATAGGTGTTGAGAAGGATGGTTAGGACAAAGCGAGCATTTGTATATGGGGGCTCCAACAGGACTGTGTAATGAGGCATATACAGTCTTTGTCTGTGTTATTTATTGCTAATAGCAGGGCAAATACAGAAGACAGTAAATAACTGCTGGTTTACCAGTAGTATCTACATGCTTAAAGTGAATGAATAAGTAAAGAAGCCATTTGCTTATTTTCTTTTTGTAGCATTTATGTGGGGATTACAGAGAGCATTGTATTTCAGTACAAATTTATTTCATCACGGACAACAGCGTACTTCTATCATTAGTGTAGGGTCTGACTCCCATACACTGAGTCTAAATGGGAGCAATCAAGAAGAAGTATACACAATACAGTACAGGGCAAAAGTCTGAGGCACAGTTGGATATGGATGGAGTGCAGAAGACTTTTGCACAGTCTTGTATTTGTTAAAGTGGAGCAGAGAGCGAGTTTGTAAATCTGGCAGGAGCAAAAGATGTAGGGGATAGTGAGGGTGGAGTGCTGCTGTGGGACATGTGGCAGAGATGGAGTTCCAGGTGTAGGGGTATGTGGCACAGGTGCAGACACACCCAGCCCTAAGACACCAAGCAAGGTAATTTGATTCAAAACAATTGATTTATTGATCATTACAGAATGCCTTTCTGGTGCTTCCCGCCCGCATCCCTTTTCCCAGACATGGTTCCCCTCTCTCTGCCCCCTTCCCAATCTCAGTCCACAATAGAGACCCATATCAGAATCAGGTGTATCATCACTCACATATGTCATGAAATTTCAGCTGCAGTACAGTGCAATACATAAAATTGCCACCGTACCGTGAAAAACTCTCAGGCACCCTAGCTATATATATACCCCTAAGACTTTTGCACAGTACTATATGTAAAAGCTATGCAAAACTTACACAATTACAGGACACTGTCCACAATTAAATAGTAACTTCTAAGGTCAATAGTTATAGATTCATTGGGTTATAAAAAGCAATAGTTTACTTAGTATCATCTGTTTTGCAGATACAAGTAAATTGATTGAACAAACTTTAGAATCATTTATGTTATTGGATGGTGCCTTTTCAAGAGATTCTTAAGTGCTTCACAACTTCAAGTACTTCAGAAGTGTACGCAATGGGCCAGCCAATATGCAGTCCATATTTTGTTGTATATTGTGGATTATGGTCATACTGTAGAGATATTGTCTCACTGCACTTACAGAAGAGGAAGCAAAGAGGTTTCTGCTCAGACCAGGGGTGATGTCAGGGATAAGGATGCAAAAATTAGTGTTTTTGGAAAATGGGAGTTTATTTTTAACAGTAAAATTCCCTCATCACAGAGATACTTCCATGAGAACAGTGGTATTGGTATTGTGTAACACACAAAATACTGGAGGAACTCAGAAAGTCAGGCAACAGTTATGGAGAGGAATAGTTAACATTTTGGCCTGAGACACTTCACCTTTGAGGTATTGGCACTGATATATTATTGATATTGGTTCATTATAATCACATCACCAAGATACAGTGAAAAGCTTTTGTTTTGCATTCCATCCAGACAGATCATCCTGTATATAATTATATCAAGGAATAAAATGGAATACAGACAACACTGTTGTAGTTACAGAGAAAGTGCAGTGCCAGTTGACAAATAAAATGCAAGGGCTACGACAACCAGAAATTATAAATCACTGGATCATGAAAAGGTTGTGTTTTTTCTGCGGGGTTCAGTTTATAGCACAGATGGGTAAAGAGAGAGAGAAATATATCTCTGTGTTAGCTGTTACATTAGGATGATTGCAATCCCTGAACCTGAAGTAAAATTTATTTTCAGAGTACATAGATGTCACCACATACAACACAGATTCTTTTTCAGCAGGCATGCTCAGCAAACCTATAGAACAGTAACTGTAAACAGGATCAATGAACAGCAAACTGTGCAAATGCAGATATAAATAGATAAAGATTCCTTAAAGTGAGACCATTGGTTGTGGCAATACCAGAGGCAGAATGAGAGAAGTTATCCCTTTTTGTTCAAGAGCCTGATCTTTGAGGGGTAGTAACTATTTCTTGAACCTGGTGGCACAAGTCCTGAAGCACTTTACCTTCTACCTGATGGCAGTTGCAAGAAAAGATCACTGCCTGGGTGGTGAGGATGTTTGCTGCTTTTCAATGGTTGGGAGGGTTTTACCGGTGATGTACAGGGCCGTATCCACGACCTTTTGTAGGATTTTCTGCTCAAAGGCTTGGTGTTCCCCTACCAGGCTGTAATGCAGCACACTTTCCCCAAAACATCTATAGAATTTTGCCAAGGTTTTTGATAAAGTAACCTTTATCCTTGAATGGACTTGCCTTCTCTTTAGCTATCCTCTTTTTTTCTTAATATACATATGGAATCCTTTAGGATTATCCTTGATCCTGCTCACCACGTACATTCCCTGTCCTCTGTTGGCCTTCCCCATCTCCTGCTTGAGCACTTTCCTGCTGCCTCTATATTCTACAAGGGCACAGCCTGTCATTAGTTTTTCTTCCTGATTAAATTTAGGACCTTTTTACCAGAACATACCAATCCTGAACTCTGATCAGTTGATCTTTAACAGCTCCCTCATGTCAGATGTGGAGTTGTCTGATAGCAGCTGCTCTCAGTCAATACCCCGTAGCTCATGTCTTATGAAATGTGTCCTCCTCCAGTAAGATCTGATTTTATCCTTACTCATAACTAGCTTAAAACTTCGTGAGCATTGTGGTCACTGTTTCCAGAACGTTCATTCACTATCAGGTCTGTCACCCGGCCTTGCTCATTTACCTAGACCAGGTTCAGTATGTTTTCTCCTCTAGCTGGACACACCAGATAGTGATTCAAGAACCTCGCTTGGACACACAGAAGACATCCTGACCCGTCTAAGCTCTTGTGTTCAGGAATTTCCAACTAGTACTGCAGAAGTTAAAGTATTCCACAAGGACAACCCCGTTGCTTCTGCACCTTTCCACAATTTGTCTACATATCTGCTCCTCCACCTCTCGGTGGACACTGAGAGGGCCAACAGTATAATTTTATCAACCTTCTTAATTCGGAGCTTCTCCCAATTTCTCTTTATGGATGAGTGCTCCAGTGTGTCTTTTCTGAGTACTGCTGTGACATTCTCCCAAGTCAGTAGTACAATTCCTTCCCCTCTTTTATCTGCCTATCAGTTCTAAATCAATATACAACCATAAGACCTTAAGATATTGGAGCAGAAGTAGGCCATTCAGCCCGTCGAGTCTGCTTCACCATTCAGTCATGGGCAGATCCAATTCTTCCAGTCATCCCCGCTCCCCTGCTTTCACCCCATACCATTTGATGCCCTGGCTAATCAAGAACCTGTCTATTTCTGCCTTAAATAAACTAGGAACGTTGGGCTGCCAGTCCCATCCCAAAGCAATCAGGGCTCTGTAATGCAGCAGCAAAAGTAAATGAGGTCAGCACCATGTTCCTCAGCTCAAATTATGAAAAGGGAATAAAATTTACCACCTTACTTCAATGTTCAAATGATACTAGTAACATTAACTTTTAACTTAACTGAAGCCACTTTTCAAAGACAGCCCCATCCCAGCATTCTATTATGCTATATTTTTATTTTTTCATCATTTGTGTCATTTGAATCACTTACTATTTGTTTGATTATGCCTGTGCAGACTTGCAAACGCAATTTTGCATGATACTGAAGAATCCCCTGAGTGCACAATGTCTTTATCACATTATGAAGACAGACACTGTGTTTTCCATCACTAAGCACTTCCAACTCTTTCTGGTAAAATTAAAATACAATGCTTTGAAGGAAACTAACATTAAACAACACATAAAATACTGTTTCTTAAATATTTAAAAGCTTAAACTAATTAAAACACAGCGCTTAGTTAGCTTGTATAAGACATTTTCTTTTAAAAGTTCAAAGTAAATTTATTGCCAAAGCATGTATATGTCACTATATACTACTCTGAGAAATGCACACAAAATGCTGGAGGATTGCAGCAGACCAGGCAGCATCCATGGAAAAAAGTACAGTCGATGTTTCAGGCTGAGACCCTTCAGCAGGAATGTGATTTGATTACTACACTGAGATTCATTTTTTTTCTGGGAATTGTTCTCTTGTGGGCATACTCCATCAGTCTTTATGTTTAGTTTTTTATTGATTTATTGTACTTCTTTGTTCCACTGTGAATGCCCTCAAGAAAATGAATCTCAGGGTTGTATATGGTTACATATTATGTACTTGGATAATAAGTTTTCTTGGAACTTTGAAAAATGTGTAAAAGAAAGAAAACTGTACAAATACAACAGAAGAAACTACAATAAATAGATACATACACACACACACACACACACACACACACACACACACACACACACACACACATACATACATACACACATACATACATAGAACATGAGATGTAGAGTTCTTGACAATGAGTCCACAGGTTGCAATCAATATGCTCCAGACACAAGACGAGAATTGATGATTTTAAGTAAAGGCAGAATTCATTGGTGATCAGATAAGAAAGAGTCTTTAAGAGAAATTAATCATAATAGGATAGATTTTATATAGAAAAATTGGAAGTGATTCAGTTCAATCCGAAACCAGAGTTTTAAATTTGAATAAAGCAAATTATTAAATAGGAAACTGCATTAAAAACTATAACCTTAAACAAGCAATGGCTAATGTTCAAATAATTGATATAAAGTTTGAAAGTCTTTGATAACCCATAAGCCAAAATTTAAGCAGAGAAGTGGTTCAGCCATGGCTAATAAAAGAGATTAAAGAAAGAAGCAAGCTAAAATTACATACTTATAATGTTGCCAAAAATCAGAAGCAGTGAGCCTTAAGATTGGGAAATCTTCAGAATTCAGCAATTGAAGAAAAATGCAATGATAAGGCAAGGCAAGTAGAATATATTTCCCGATAAACATAAGTATAAAGTGGGGGAATAACTATGTTACATAAAAGGAAAAGATCTGTTCAAGTTAAAGGTCCTTTAAAGATTGAGACCAGAAATATATAATGATAAAAAATGAAATAGTGAGAAAATAAAACATAGATAATGAATGCATTGATCAGCATTCTCACACAAAAATCCATCAATTTTGGACTGCTCCTTACAGATTGAAAGATAGTAAATGGAACCCCACCAGTTAAGAAGGAAGAAACAGAGATCTCTAGATTATTTAGCTTGACATCAGGAAAATGCTGGTGATTATTACTGCAGAAGTGCTACAGGGCATTTAGGAAACAAGAGGATTGGGCAGAATGAAGATAGATTTATGAAAAATAAATGTTTTTTATCAAATCAGTTTGAGATTACAAATTGAAAAGGATGAACTATTTAATACGGTGAATGTGGGCAACTCAGAATAGCCTTTGATAAGATGTCAGATATAATATCTGCTCACCAGACCTGGAAAATCTAGCAGTAAAGAGTCGTCCTTTTTACTTGGAAAAGGAATTCTCTGGGGTCATTCTGGTAGCAGTTTACATTCCACCTCAGGCCAATGTCAAGCAGGCTTTGGATGATCTGAGCAATGGGATCAACATGCACGAAACAGCACACCCTGATGCCTTCATCATCGTTTTGGGAGATTTTAATAAGGCTAGTCTGAAAAAAAATCACTAAGCAATTGCCATCAACAGATCACTTGCAATACCAGAGGAAACATCACACTGGTCAATTGTTACACCACCATCAAGAATGCCTACCATGCTATTCCACGCCCTCACTTCAGGAAGTCTGATCACCTAGCTGCACTTCTACTCCCTGAGTATAGGCAGAGATTGAAGACTGCTTTGAATTGGTGGACTGGACTGTATTCAAGGATTCATCTTTGAATCTGGAAGAGTATACTGCAGTTGTTGTCGACTTCATTAAAACCTGTGTGGGTGAGAGTGTGCCTACAAAGACTTACTGTACATTCCCAAACTCAAAGCCGTGGATGAACCAGGAGGTACATCGTCTGCTGAAGGCTAGATCTGTGGCATTCAAGTCTGGCATCCCAGGCCTGTACCAGAAAACCAAGTATGATTTGCGTAGGGCTATTTCATGGGAGAAGGGACAATTTTGAATGAGGTTGGAGGCGATATCAGATGCACAGCAACTCTGGCAGGGACCGCAAGACATTACTTCCTACAAAGCGAAACCTAATAGCATGAATGGCAGCGATGCTTCACTACCAGATGAACTCAACGCCTTCTATGCATGCTTTGAAAGGGAGAACACAACTACAGCTGTGAAGATCCCTGCTGCACCTGATGACCCTGTGATCTCTGTCCCAGAGGCCAATGTTAGACTGCCTTTAAAGAGAATGAACCCTCGCAAGGCAGAAGATCCCGATGGAATACCTGGTAAGGCTCTGAAAACCTGTGCTGGCCAACTAGCAGGAGTATTCAAGGACATTTTCAACCTCTCACTGCCACGGGAAGAAGTTCCCACTTGCTTTAAAAAGGCAACAATCATACCAGTGTCAAAGAAGAATAATGTGGGCCCACTGTTGTACTCTCTATATACACATGACTTTGTGGCTAGGCATAGCTCAAACACCATCTACAAATTTGCTGACAATACAACCACTGTTGGTAGAATCTCATGTGGTGACAAGGGGGCGTACAGGAGTGAGATATGCCAACTAGTGGAGTGGTGCCGCAGTAACAACCTGGCACTCAACGACAGTAAGACGAAGGAGCTGATTGTGGACTTCAGGAAGGGTAAGACGAAGGAACACATACCAATCCTCATAGAGGGATCAGAAGTAGAGAGAGTGAGCAGTTTCAAGATCCCGGGTGTCAAGATCTCTGAGGATCTAACCTGGTCCCAGCATATTGATGTAGTTATAAAGAAGGCAAGACAGCGGCTATACTTTATTAGGAGTTTGAAGCGATTTGGCATGTCAACAAATATGCTCAAAAGCTTCTATAGTTGCACTGTGGAGAGCATTCTGACAGGCTGCATCACTGTCTGGTATGGAGGGGCTACTGCACAGGACCGAAAAAAGCTGCAGAAGGTTGGAAATCTAGTCAGCTCCATCTTTGGTACTAGCCTACAAAGTACCCAGGACATCTTTAGGAAGCGGTGTCTCAGAAAGGACCATTATTAAAGACCTCCAGCACCCAGGGCATGCACTTTTCTCACTGTTACCATCAGGAGGGAGATACAGAAGCCTGAAGGCATACACTCAGCGATTCAGGAACAGCTTCTTCCTCTCTGCCATCCGATTCCTAAATGGACATTGAGGCTTTGGACACTACCACACTTTTTTAAATATACAGTATTTCTGTATTTACACATTTAAAAAAAATCTATTCAAAATATGTAATTGATTTACTTGTTTATTTATTATTTTATTTTATTTATTATTATTTTTTTCTCTCTCTCTGTTAGATTATGCATTGCATTGAACTGCGCTGCTAAGTTAACAAATGTCACTTCTCATGCCGTGATAATAAACCTGATTCTGATTTTGATTCTGATGATAATATTCAATAAAATTAGAGAAGGTGGTATTAGATATTACTTCATGATTGTTTAAAAAAATAATAAGAGAGTTGGGTTGGAAGGCTATGAAAAGTGGGGTTCTGCAGGGATCAGTAATGGTGCTCACAATGACTTGGATGAGGAAATTAAGTGTAATATATTGGTTTACAAATGCGGGCTTTAAAAAGGATGCCATGAGGTCTAAAGAAAATATTGATAGGGTGCATGAGTAGGGGATAACATGTCGTGTGGAATATAAGATGGAAAAATGAGAGGTCATCCAAGGGTGAATGGTAATGTAGTGGTTAGCTTAACAGTTTACAGCATCAGTGATTGGAAGATTGGGGTTCAATTATTGTCACTGCCTGTACATATTCCCTATGTCCATGTGGGTTTCTTCTGGGTGCTCACATTTCCTCCCACATTCTCTCAATAACTACCAGCACCAAAAACAATTGTTAATTTATTAAAATGTGTTGACAAGTTTGGCCTGCAGCTTACCCTACACACTTCCTGCCAACATAATAGAGCTTTGACCAGTGGCCAATCCAGACATTGGAAGTTTGGAGAGAAGGAGACTTCAATCAGTTTCACCACCAGAGGATAAAAGGCAGCAGCAGCGTGATAGAGCTTCGACCAGTGGCCATTCAGCATTTGTGATTGATTAGTAAGAGCAAATTAAAGGAAGGCAGGGGCAAGCGAAGTGGGAAACATCACGGAGTTCGTTGTTGGAGTGGACATAGTCAGAGTGGTGACTTGGAGGCTTCAGCTCTTCGAGGCTTCTACGAAGAGAGGTTTCACTCCAAGAAAGCAAAGGAAAGAAAAGCTCAGCTAGGGACAGTAGGGAAGACAGGCAGCATAGTAGAATTCTCCTCTTGCTCGATGTGGGAAGGCAGGGAGACCTCCAATGTCCCTGACCACTAAAACTGCGAGAACTGCGTCCAGCTGCACTTCTAACAAACCGAGTTAAGGAGATGGAGCTGGAACTGGATGAACTCCGAATCATTCGGGAGGCTGAAGGGGTGATAGATTGGACATATAGGTTGATAAGGGAGCTTAAAGTAAAAGAACCCTTAGGGGTAAGAACCATTTATAATTTGATCATATTCACCCTGACTTTTAAGAAGAAGAAGAAGAAGAAGAAGAAGAAGCTAAACTTGGATGTATCAGTATTACAGTGGACTAAAGGGAATTACAGAGACATGAGAGAGGAGTTGGCCTGAATTGATTTGAAAAGAACTCTGGCAGAGCAGCAATGGCTGGGATTTCTGGAAGCAATTCAGAAGGCACAGGATACAATCATCACAGACAGGAAGAAGTATTCTAAAGGAAAGATGACACAACCATGGCTAACAAGGGAAGTTAAGGCCAACATAAAAGCCGAAGAGAGGACATATAATAGACCAAAAAGGAGAGGGAAGTTAAGGGATTGGGAAAAGAAGGCAACTCAAAAATCATTAAGAAGGTAGAAATAGAATATGAAAGTAAGCGAGCCAAAAATATTAAAAAGGATACCAAAAGTTTCTCCAGATACATAAAGTGTCAAAGAGATTCAGAAGTGGATAATGGACTGGTGGAAAATGATGCTGTAGTAATGGGGGGAAACGAAATGGCAGACAAACTGAATAAGTATTTTGCAACAATCTTCTTTGTGCAAGACACTTACAGTATGGTGGATGTTCCAGGTGTCAGGGGGCATGAAGTGTCTGAAGTCACCAGAACTTGAGAGAAAGTCCTTGGGAAGCTGAAAGGTTACACTTCCCAATACTGTATGCCATTTGCCATTATCTTGCCCATTCTCCTGATCAGTCTAAGTCCACCTGTAGCTTCTCTACTTCCACAAAACTACCTGCCCCTCCCCCTATCTTCATAACAACTGCAAACTTTTCAACAAAGCCATCAATTCCATCGTTGACAAATAACGTAAGAGGAATTGGTCCCAACACAGGCCCATGTAGAATACCACTAGTCACTAGCAGCCAGCCAGTAAAGGCCCCTTTTATTCCTACTCTTCACTTCTTTTTTTACTACTGCTTTATCCATGCTAGAATCTTGTCTATAATACCATGGCCATCGGAAACTGTAGGTATGGGAAGAAGGCACTGAATAGAAAGCACACACTTCTACAGATAAGTTTGTTTATTAAAAAAAATAGCTATACAAAATATTTACATGAGTAAGAACAATTCAAAATTCCAACATTCTGCCTTAGGGTCCAAATCTCAGATATCAAATGGAAAGCAAATTCCTTTTTAGTTAGAATCAGTAAAATTCATTAGAATAGCCTTCAATATTCCAATTTCTCGAACTAATTATATCTAGTGTTATTCCCTATTTAAAGGTTTACAGGTTAAACATTGCCTTTCCATTTATCCCTAGTTATTGAGGAAACTAATTGAATTCCTATTCTTAAGTATTATGGTTAACATTAGTTTCATTTCCAGCTCAGTATGACTACAAATTCAAATTCAGTATCAAAAATACATATATATACAGCTTAAGGCCTTTCACGATAAATTCTCCAACTTATCAAAGTCTTTGCAAAAATAATCAGTTCTTCCAGAAAATCTAACTCAGATCCTGTCAATGAGAAATAAACTTTTACATTCAACCGTGTTAAATCCTCTACATCATGAAATATTTTGTTCCTGCTCTGGTCTTTAATTTTAAGTGGCTCGTCATCTTCTTTGTTGCTGTGTTGGATGAAATATTTGATCATCCACAAAAAGTCGATTCACAAAACTTACACAAAAAATATCAGACCAAATCCCTTGGTCTGATTTAACAGAACTAATTCCCAGTTACAAGGTAGAGATCTTGGACAATATTGTCTTGATATAGCCGCTGCTTGTTATAGCCGGAGTTTCAATAAACCTTTTATCAATATCGTCTCTCCTCCAGGGATTTCACCCTGAGGTTTTCAAGTAAACAGGGTAGAGATACTCACTATTAATTCCACATTTAACAGGTTATATTTTTAGTTTCTAATAGTTTGCTGCATTTCTCTTGCTTGTCCATGCTTGCATCAGCCACACCTTGTTCTCAAATTGCTTTTATTTCCAAGTTCTCTTTTTTAAAAAAAATGGTAAGCCTCTTTTTCATCCCTCCACAGGTGGAGCTTTCTAATGTTACATCTTTGTGTTTAATTATCCTTGGTTACATTATGGTCATTGATCTGAAACTTTAAAAATCTATTTCTCTCCCCATAGATGCTGCCTGACCTGCAGCTCTTGTTCTTAATTTAGTCTGTGACAAATGCTTTGCATGTTAAAAATATTATGTCTTTGGGCTTTATCTTTCTTCTATTTTCATGATGTCATCCAGATCACTTATTGAACATCATCCCTGTCTTTTTTTTTGACGCACCCTAATTTTTAGCATTGACATTTCCCATTATTCTTTTGAAATTAACCCTTCCTTTAACCTTGCCAGCCATAGACCCACCTATACTCAAAGCACTTACGTAACTTGTTAAAATGGTTTTAAAACCGGATTAAGCTGCCATACTTCTAATGAAACAATTCAATGTTTTCTCCAAAGATAGTGACTGTCCACCACAGATCAACGCCTGCTGTCCCTACGACCTACGTTCTGATACAAGTACTTAAACGTCTAATATTATTGATCTTTGGTAATGATTCAGAGACGATGATGATATATCAAGCTCTGATTTTGTTTTAATTTTGAACATAGATCCTCGAACTCTCAAGTGAGGACAGGAAAAACCACCAAAAGGATCCACTGGCTCTCCCTTCAGAGCATTGTATCTGAAGGGCTCCATACATCACACAATCTCTTTGACCCACTACATCCGGGACATCAGAACTAGAACTGCCAGACTGGGTATCAGTTTCTTCCCCCAGGCTGTGAGAGTAAAGGTTGTCCTGCCACTACTGAGGTCTCATCAACCAGGAAACTGAGCTGTTTACTGTTTACCTGTGCAGTGCACTTCACATGCATATAGAGTTATATATTATTAACTTATTTGTGCTAAAATTTTGTGTCATGCACTGTTTGTGATATAAGTATTGTTGGTGCAGCATAGTCCAGAAGAACATCATTTCATTTGGTTGTACAGTCAGATGACAATAAACTTGAACTTGATTCTATATTCCATTAAGTTGTTGGTACCCATTGTCCCTTTTCCACTCTTTCTAGGTTTTATCAGAGAATACATCCTTTCAGTCAGGCGGCAGACAAAGAGAACACTGTTCAGAACTCTGGCAGGGAATATTATTCATCTCTATTCTCGACTACCTTTACACTTATTTCATTTGAATGCCATCTTGTACAATAATGATAAGAACTGTTTGTTCATCATCAATCACATGTCCTGCAATTAGGTAAACACCATACTTCATCCTCCTGACCTGTAATTGCACCATCAGATCTTGACCACTGTTCCAGCTCTTAGCAGAACCCGATCTCAAGGAACTGACTGGTTCCTGGACTAATTTTTCTCAGTAATAGCTCCATCCTTAAAACTTTACACTTAAGACTGTAGCTTAGCAAGGAGCTCAACCTTCTAAAGTTGCACACAGTGCTACCAGTGCAATTGTTCTGGGATTGCAAAACCCTCCCGAACTCTTACATGTTACCTGATTAATCGTACTGTCAATATTAATATTTATTATGTTCTTTTTATTATTGGGTTCTTTATTTTAATATCTTTTTGTGTCGCATTGGCTCTGGAGTAACACTTACTTTGTTCTCCTTCACACTTGTGTACTGGAAATGACAGTAAACAATATTTGAATTTCGAATGCTGCAGTTGAATCTCAGCATTTATATACCAAGCTCTAGCTAAGCTTGTTTGAATGCATTCAAGCAGATTCTTTAGAAATTAAGAAACAAGTACTTGAGCTCTGCTTGAAAGGGTTCCACTGCAGTCAGAAATGAACTGCAACATCATGAAATAAGTTTATTCCTTTAAATGACTAATCAATCTCATCTACTTTGTGCATGCATTAAATTTAATTATTAACTGCAATTTTCAAAAAAGACTCTGAATAGATTTTTATTCCCCCAGCACTATACCTTCCAAGCCCCTTAAAGGCCCACATGTCACCCTTTCATGCTCCATGACATTTACCCAGCTCTGCGCTGAAATGAGGCTGTGGCCTGCTCTAGAATCAGCTGCACTGATGAAGTTCTGAATGTTATTTGCTCACTTTTGTAGTTTTTAAGATTTGTTTTCTCTCTCTCGGTACATTGGGTGTTTAACAGTCTTCTTTTTCTCATGAGTTCTATTGGGTATCGTTGTTTTGTGGCGGCCTGTATGGAGATGAATCTTAAGGTTGTACAAAGTATACTTTGATAATAAATGTACTTTGAACTTTTTCCTTGAACTTTTTTTCCCCAACCTTCAACTGTTCATGTTTCATAACACAGTATCCATTTTGACTTTGTCTATTAAACGTGGTTTTATTAAATTTCATCTGCCAGATTTTGGCCATCAAAATAATTATGTTTAGCTATTACGTTTCAGTGCTTTGTACCAACCATACCACAACTTTGAATTTAATATCTGTAGGTAGATTCGATCAGTTTTCCTTGAATGTCATCACACAGAATGTATTGGACCTCAGCGCTACTGATCTAACCAGGAGTAGTTGATCATGATCAATGTGACAGCAGAAACAAACAGTACTGTTTGACCTACCTGTTTTTGTTCAGCTGGGGATCCACAAGGACCACTTCAATCCAGAGTTCATTACATGCTGGTGTCAAGCATGAACAAATGAACTGAATTCCATGGGTGAGGTGAGAGCAACCACTTTGTACCCCATGTGGCACTAAGGTAGATAGTTTTCTTATCAAAGGTAATGGGCCCACCACAGGATACCGCTCTACGAGTTCTCTTGATCCAGCCATTTTCAGCTGCCTCTCCATCTGAATACTTCCAACATTTTTCCAATCCTTTTTTGTGGGATATGTGGTGGTTAGTGTGTCCTATGCACAATCTGCAGATGCTGCTCCTGCTGAGGGTAGATGACATGTGTACTTCTGATATTTGTGCTTAGCTTCCATTGATCCTACTTGCTTTTCACATGTTCAACCATTGAGAGAGTTGGAGAACATCTTTGAGACAATTCTTCTACTGTCCTGGTAATCTTTGGCTCTAAGTGAGATCAAAGTAAACTTTTCATTCTGGAAGTCCTCTTCCAGTCCTTGTTGAGTATATTTAAAGTGGAATTTGCTAGGTCCTTGATTACAAAGGGTGTCAAAAGTTTCAAGAAGAAGGCAGGAAAATGGGGTTGAGAAGGATAATATATCTGACATGATTGAATGGTGTAGCAGTGTTGATGGGCTGAATGGTCTATTTCTGCTCTTATGTTCTATAATATCTTGGGCTTTGATGTTTGATCAACTGCCTCAGAACAGGAGATCTGGTGCTTGCAATGCAAAGGGTTGGATCTCACACTGCTTGCAAACACTGACTGGCCACCAGCCTCCACCTGTACCTTATTTCGTACCTGTCACTATTATAAAACCTGTATCCAGAAATTGCCTGTTTTTCATAGTTAATGTCAACATTAGGAATGGATACACTGGCCATGGTAGTTTATCATTGCAGGTTCCCCTGTATAGTTTACAGGATTACAGGTAATCCTGTATAGTTTACAGGATTAGATAATGAACAGTGTATATTCCAAGCCTACACCAATATCACTCCACAACTTTTCCTATGCTACACTGACAACTGTATTGGTGCTGTTTTCTCACTCAAGTCGGGCTCATCGACTTCATCAACTTTGCCTCCAACTTCCACACTACCCTCAAATTTGCCCGGTCTATTCCAACACCTCCCTCTCTTTTCTCTCTCTCTCTCTCTCTCTCTCTATCTCTGTTTATCCACTGATATCTTTTATAAACCTACTGATACTCACAGCTACCTGGACTATCCTTCTTACCCTGTGACTTGTAAAAATGCCATCCCCTTCTCTCAGTTCTTCTGTCTCCGCTGCATCTGCTCGCAGGATGCGGCTTTTCATTCCAGAACTAATGAGATGCTCTCCTTCTTCAAAGATGTGAGGTGGGGGCGGTTTCTGTCCTCTACCGTCAACACTGCCCTTACCCACCTCTCTTCTACCTTATGCATGTCTGCCCTCACCCATTCATCTGCCACCCCACCAGAGGAAGGGTTCCCCTTGTCCTCACCTACCATCCCATCAGCCTCCTTGTCCAGCACATAATTCTCCATAACTTCTGCCATCTCCAATAGGATTCGCTTTCTGTGGGGATCACTCCCTATATGACTCCCTTGTCCATTCATCCCTCCCTACTGATCTCCCTCCTGGCACTTATCCTCGTAAGTGGAACTAGTGCCACACCTGCTCCTATACCTCCTCCCTCACTACCATCCAGGGCCCCAAACAGTCCTTCCAGCAGAGGCGAACCTTCACCTGTGAGTCTGTTGGGGGGGTCACCTACTGTATCCATGGCTGCCGGCATGGCCTCCTGTATATCAATGAGACTCAACATAGATTGGGAGACCGCTTTGCCGAGCACCTACATTCCATCCACCAGAAAAAGTGGGAACTCCCAGTGAAATCTCCCATTTCAAATCTACCCATTCTGGCCAATTGTTGGAAGAGCAACATCTTATATTCCATCTGAGTAGCCTCCAACCTCATGGTATAAACATCGATTCCGTGAATGTTCAGTATTTGCAC
Source organism: Mobula birostris (assembly GCF_030028105.1). NCBI lineage: Eukaryota > Metazoa > Chordata > Chondrichthyes > Myliobatiformes > Myliobatidae > Mobula > Mobula birostris. The sequence continues at coordinate 22,970,955 of NC_092374.1, read as the reverse complement.
CCCCACCCTTCTCCTTCACCAGTGCCCATTCCAATTTGCCTTTTTTTGTTATCGCCTTACCTGCCCATCACCTCTCTCTGGTGTTCTTCCTTTTCTCCCGTGGTCTTCTGTCCTCTCCCTTCAGATTCTCCCTTCTCCAGCCCTTTATCACTTTCACCAATTGGCTTCCCAGCTCATTCCTTCACCCCCTCCCCTCTCCTGATTTCACCTATCATTACTACCTTGTACCTCAGCCTGAAACATAGACTCTTTACTCCTTGCCATTGATGCTGCCTGACCTGTTGAGTTCCTCCAGCTTTCTGTGTGTGTTACTCTGGATTTCCAGCATCTGCAGAATCTTCATTCAGAGGCCCCAAACAGTCCTTACAGGTGAGGCAGCACTTCACCTGTGAATCTGTTGGGATCATCGTTTGTATCTAGTGCTCCCAGTGCAGTCTCCTCTACACTGGTGAGATCTGACATAAATCGGGGAACCTCTTTGTTGAGTACCTTTGCTCTAAATGCAAAAAGCAGGATTTTCCTGCAGCCAATCATTTAAATTCCAATCCCCATTTCCACTCTGACATGTCGGTCCATGTCACCTCTTCTACTCGATGACCTCACTCTCAGGTTGGAGGAGCAACAGCATACATTCCATCGAGGTAGCCTGCCACCTGATGGCATAAACATCAATTTTTCAAACCACCAGATTTTTTTTCTCCTCCCCCTTCCTTCATCTTCATTTCCCTACTCTGGCTGCCCTGTTCCTTCTTCTCCTCACTTGCCTATCACCTTCCCCTGGTGCCCGTCTGCCTTCTCTTTCTCATATGGTCCACTCTCCTCTCCTATTAGATTCCTTCTTCTCCGGCCCTTTAACCTTTTCCACCTATCACCTCTCAGCTTCTTACTTCATCCCTCCCTCCCATACCCATCTGGCTTCACCGATCACCATCTACCTTGTACACCTTCCCCCTACCCCCACTTCTTATTCTGCTATTTCCCCCCTTTCTTTCCAGTCCTAATGAAGAGTTTTGGGGCCCAACATGTCAAATGTTTATTTTTTTTCCATAGGTGCTGCCTGACCTCCTAGTTCCACATACATTGGATGTGTATTGCTCAGGAATTCAAGCAACTGCAGAAGCTCGTGTTTCTGATCTACAGAGTATCGTGTTTATAAATGGAGATGATATCAGCTGCAACTTCATTGGAGGGCAGAATAGCCAGCAACAGTGACCTACTTCTGTTCCGATGTGAAGGCAACACATTCAGCAACAAGAGTAACAATGATATACTGGCCAAATAGCCACAATATTCAACAGAGAATAAGAAATGCTACAGTAGTACAGCATTTAGTGCAGCACAATTACTGCTCGGGGTGTCAGAGTTCTAAGTTCAGTTCTGGTGTCCTCTGTAAGAAAGCTTTTATTGTACAATCTTCCCATGTGTGTGCATGGGTTTCCTCTCACAGTCCAAAGACATAATGGTTAGTTGGTTAATTGGTCTTTGTAAATTGTCCTGTGATTAGGCTAGGGTTAAATGGGTGGGTTGCTGGGTGGTGCAGCTCAGTAGGCTGGAAGGACCTGTTCCATGCTGTATCTCAAGAAAATAAATAAATAATAAAATTAAAGAAATCCAGAAGAAGGCAATATTCCCTTTTGACCCTGTTCTGACATTTAATACTTCTATAGATGATCTTTATCACTACCTTTACATGTTTACCACTCTCGTGCCTGATCCCCAGGTTTAGTTAGCTGTTTACTTTTCAAGATACAGGTATTATTGACAAGGTCAGCATTTAATGCCCATCCCCAAGTGCATTTAAGTAGCGGTGAGAGTCGAATTCTTGAACTGCTACTGTCCTTTCGGAATACTCTTCGGCAGTGTGTATCAAGTTAATTCCCTCATTGATTTTTCATCAACTGATCCAAGACATTGAAACTAGTGTTACATGCTCTAGGAGATCTGTTTTTTTTGTGAGAATGCTGTAATGGTCTTTTGGAGGTCACCTGATGTGATTTTCCCGCTGATGTGAGGTCACATGATGACATGTGCCCCGTGACTATATAAGGGTCGACTCAGGTGACGCAGTGGGATTTTTGAGTTTGTAGATTTCCAGGTAGAACGTGTTGTGCGTCCGTTTCTGTTGCGTGTTTGTTTTTGTGACGCAGTTTCATTTTTAAAACGGAAGGTGCGTTCTCTTACCAGGTATTGTATTTGAACTGGAAATTTGTGGCTGGAAGTGCCAATTTACTCAATTCCGACAGTTTTGAAGGGAAAGTGAAGAATTCATCGAAGTGAAGAATCGAGAGAAATCGGCACCGTTTGGCAGTTTAATAAAGGATCGACCTTATTGAGTCTTCGTTGAAGAGAACCTGCATTGAGATAACTCTTGCAATAGCGCAATGAGTTCATGCACAAAGGCTCTCTCTCTCTAAACAATTTAAGGTCAGTTGATTTAAACTGTTTATTTTCGGCATCGGAAATCCTGTGGACAGAACCGGCAGTAAAGGTGCATCGGTGAAGAAATCGTTCTCCAGAGAAGTCTCTCCCAATTGAATGTGTAAAACTGTTGGACTTTCGAAGTTATCACTTTAAGAACTATATCTGACTGTATCGCTTTAAGAACTGTTTCCGGATTTAACTCTTTAAGAACCAGAGCCGAGTGGAGTTGATGAACGGCTGGGTACCTGTTTAACCTCTGGTTAAAGTTTTCCTTTGTTTTTTTTTCCCCTTATCGTTTATATGTGTTCAGTAAATGTTTGGTTGTTTTTATAAAACCAGTCACCATTAATATTCATTGTTGCCGGTTACGTAACACTAGTCACTAACCGAACATTCACAACCTTTAGAGTTCAAATGCATATTTATTGTAATTTGCATGCATACCTAAATACATACATACATATATACAGTAAAAATGCCATGAAAATGAGCTTTTTGCTACGTTTTAATATAAACATAAAAACATAAATTAACAAATTAAATTAACATAGATTGTATAACAATATTATTTTTTCCTTAACTAAGTGTTATCTGAAACCATGCCTGCTGCTTCAAACTCTCCATCTAAAGGAACTAGCCTCTCAGTATTTACACTTTAAATTCTTTCCAGGATCTCTATTTTGCTTGTGCCACCTCTCATTCGTCTAATCTCTAGTGCGTGTCAATCAATCTAACTCACTTTTACTTATGGATAAACACCTCAATCTCTGAAAACAGTCCAGTGAACCCACACTGCTGTAATTCCAAGATGACTATGCTCTTCATTAGGTGGAGAGAAAAGATGTGATTGCATTCCAAGTATGACGTCATGAGGATCTTCACAAACACCAAAACACAAGAGATTCTGCAGATGCTGGAAATCCAGAGTAACACATAAAAATGCTGGAGGAACTCAGGCCAGGCAGAATCTATGGAAAGGAATAAACAGTCAATGTATCTGTCTGGGACACTTCATCAGGACCTTCATGAGTCCTGAAGTCCTGACCTGCTGAGTTCCTCCAGCATTTTGTACCCATTGCTTTTAACAATCTTTGCAAGGTTTCTCTGTTTTTTCACTCCCTAATTCTTCACAAGAATGACCAAAATATTATAATCATTCTTCCTTGTTTGTGATTACATTTCATCTCTCACGAACCAGCGTATCAAGACATGTCTGCCAATATTAGTTTCTCTTTTGGAACCATTCTGCTTTTATATAACCTCATATTTTTCTTTGTTTGCTAATTTCTTTCCCACTCTTGCACCTTCTGTATTTCAGTAGTTGACTTATCTTTCTCAAAGGACACTTCCTCCCCTAGCTCTCTGCCTGTAGCAAACTTTATTTTTATACACTTTAAATCAAAGTTAAATTAAGTTAAAGCTAATTTTAATGCTGTCTTTTAAACTAATTAATGAGCTTAGTTGGGCGACCTTTCAATGATTCTGTTATGGTCAGTATTTTAAAGATTTATTGTGTATGCCCACACAAAAATGAATCTCAGTGTTGCATATGGTGACATATATGCACCTTGATAATAATATTTACTTTGATCTTTGAACTTTTATTTATTGTCCATGCAATTGCAATAGCAGATGTTTGTGGCAGGGAAATATTTATAACCTTACCAAATGGAAGAAAAGTATTGCTTAATTCAAAATCATCTTTGGTTCTGATTTAGTCATTACTGGAAGGGAGAAACCAGCAGCATGGAAAAAAAGAGAACAGAAAATTAAAAACACGAGGTTAGAGAATTTGACAACGTGCATGCAGATTGATAACAACAGTTATAACATCAGTTTTGCTTAATTCATTACTAGTTTTGTTCATGCTCTTAATAACCACCACATGAATACTAATGATCATACTGCTCTCCCACCTTAATAACATTTCTGCTAAATTATTAGCATTGTTAGCACTGAGCACCAATTGTATGTGCTATTGTCTTGATAAATCAATCATATTACAAGGCTGAGCTAATCTGTAATCAACTGGCCCATTGCAAACTAAAACTGCTGCGCTAGAATTTCAGTTGCCATTGAGTGGAGATAAAATGATAATTGCCTCAAAGGCTGTATAATAACACAGCCAGACTTGACAACATTAATGATGATTTATTGTTGATGGGTTGGGTAAAGTATTGTTAAATACAGAGTAAATAGCTTTGACAATCTATTGTGTAATGAAGTGCAGTATGGCTATATTAATGAGACTACGCTGCAGCTGGAAATCACTGATAATTGAGACTAGGTTGGTCTGTGCATAATAATAGCGAGCACAGATACATTTCAGTGCACCCCCAATTAGTGACTATCAATTAGATACAATCATAAATATAATCAATTAATGAGAGCTGCTAAAGAAGCATGCATGAATATTCATGAGGACAGTAACAATTTTCCAATTAATCATGCGTTAATTGATAACATTCACAGCTCATTTGTTTTTACTGATATTAGCATTTCTAATTCACCCTTCCTCATTTGTTCAGTTTGCGATTTTGCTCGTCTTTGAGGTGCCCCTCCACATTGAGAACCTAACTTTGCAGATGGTGACACACTCCTCCAGCTTCTTAACAGTGGACGTTGCCTCTGCAGACACGGATAAATGACAGAGGCCTGGAGTGATGGAGTGCCGTAGCTGCTGGAGAAACAAATACAAAACGCTGGAGGAACTCAGCAAGTCAGGAACCTTCTGTGGAGGGGGAATCACAAACAAGGGAAAATCTGCAGATGCTGGAAATCTGCAGCTGCTGGAGGGGAATAAACTCTAGGCGGTATGGTAGTACAGTGGTTAGCACGATGCTTTACAGTCCATTTGAACTGGGTTCAATTCCCGCCACTGCCTGTGAGGAGTTTGTACGTTCGCCTCGGAACCACATGGGCTTCCTCCAGGTACTCCAAAGTCGAAAGACATACCAGTTAGTAGGTTAACTGGTCATTGTAAATTGTTCCATGATTAGGCTCAGATTAAATCTGCTGGGCAGCACAGCTCAAAGGGCCTATTCTGCATTGTATCTCAATAAATAAATAAATAAACAAACAAACAATCCTGATAAAGGGTCTTGGCCCAAAACATTGACTGCTTATTCCCCTCCATTGATGCTTGCTAAATTCCTCCAGAATGTTGTGTGTGATGTTCTGGATTTCCAGCATCTGCAGAATCTCTTGTGCTGTCAACCTGGAGCTAGGTGTGCAGTGTTACATTGCGGAACAGCAGCTAGAGCTCTGGACCATTGATCGGATACCAAGACTTTGGATCCCACTCTAGCAGCTGGAGAGTTGAATACATCGGGGATGTAAAGGAAACAAGGTGAAAGTCAAACAGAAAACAAATAGAAGTGCAGGAGTAGAATCTAAAGCAAAACTAGAAATAGTGGAAGATCTTGGCAAGTTCGAAGTTCAAAATACATTTATTATCAATGTATGATATATACAACCTTGAAATTCATCTTCTTACAAACAGCCACAAAATAAAGCAACATAATAGACCCTATTTAAAAAAAGACAGTCAAACACCTAATGTGCAGAAAAATTTGTGCAAACAATAAAAGTAAGCAAATAACATTCAAAACTGGAGGTCACAAGAGTGAGCCCACAGCAACAAAGCCAGTCACAGCCGATCCAGGAGCCCATTAGTTGCAGGCCACAGCCTCAGTTCAGTGCAGTGACAAGTAAACCTCATAAGCAGCAAGCTTTCTTTCTTTCTTTTCAAATCTTTTTATTGTATATATATAGGAAAAATAACGAGTACATCGAAGTAACAAGCAGCAAGCTAAATACCAATCTGTTCCTCTCTTCCAGCACGAACACTCTGATCTTTTCTCCAAGTTTTTATTCTTCTGACCCAGTGCTTAAATTGGCCAAACAGCGGGTCATTCCTCGCTCTCTGACCCAGGCTCTGCAGCTTCAATATACTATCAGGCCCAGGACCTGCCACCTTGATTCGGCCCATACACAACCTACCCAATCTGGCCTTGCACTTCAATTAATCAGACAACGCTCTCAGGCCTGTGCCCTGCCGCCCCGATTCTGTCTTGCCTCGGACCTGCCGCTTTGAATTGCTTCCAAACCTGCTCCTGCAATGGCCAAACATTGGCTCATTCCTCGTTCTTGGGCCTGAGCCCTGCCACCTTGATTCCAAGACTTCAACTCACACCACAAAAGTGTCAGGTTGAACAGGCGGTTCAAAAGCTCAACTATGAAAGGGAAGTTACGGGCTATTGATTGCAACGATCATTTACAAGAAAAAGTGTGACTAATAAAGTAATTTGTAGTTTTGCTTGCTCCAAGCAAGTCTTCACTGTGCTTCATTGGACTAAGATTAAGCAGCATCTGTAAGGAGGGAACACTCAGAACTGAAGGAAGGGCAGAGGGTTCGCAGTTTTCAAAGCAGAACTTGGGGGAGGAAGGAAGTTGGAGAAAACACCAGGTTCTTCTAGCATTTCTGTTTTTTTTTTCCCCAGATATAGTCCTCGGTCTTGCATCTCAGTAGGTGGCACAGTGTCAGAGACACGGGTTCTGTCTTGTACTTGGATACTGTATGTGTGGTGATTGTATCTTTTACCTGCAACCGCGTGTGTTTCTTCCCACACCATAACATGTGGGTGAAATGCCCTTAATGTATAGGTGAGTGGTAGAACCTTCGGTAATGGAAGGAGAATAAATCTGATGGATTTATGGATTAATGCAATTAAGTAATTGGTGACTAGCATAGACTCAATCGGCCAAAGGACCTGTATATATGTAGTTTCTCTCCCTCTCTCCTCCCTCCAACTCAGCCACCTCACTCCCTACTCCACAGTCTCTGCTTTGAAAACTGTAATTGTAAAGGAGATGAACATCTGAGAAGTTTGTTCTCAATATAATTTTTTTTTGTGGAGCGTGCTTAGGGTAGTGCTTGCTTTAAGCTCAGTTTGTATGTAATGACCTCCATCTGAAAGCCTCACACCTCCACACATCCTCCCTTCCTCCTTTTTTTCTTGGATCCTGGAGTAACATAAGAACTTTCAGCTGCCATTGTCACACTGTAGTCATATACACTCGGTGGCCACTTTATTAGGTACACCTGCTTGTTAATGCAAGTCATGTGCCGGCAACACAATGCATAAAAGCATGCAGACGTCATCAAGAGGTCTGGTTGTTGTTCAAACCAAACATCAGAATGGGAAAAAATGTGATCTAAGTGACTGTGACTGTGTAATGATTGTTGGTGCTACACGGTTATCTCAGAAACTGCTGAGCACATGGGATTTTCACACACAAAGGTTCAAATGTCCAATTTAATATCAGAGAAATGTATACAATATGCATCCTGAAATGCTTTTTCTTCACAAACATCCACAAAAAAAAGTGCCCCAAAGAATGAACGACAGTTAAATGTGAGAACCCCTAAGTACCCCCCAGCTCCCCTCCACGCGTAAGCGGCAGCAAGCAACGATCCCCCTTCCCTCACCAGCAAAAAAAGCACACCCGCTACCGAGCACAAGTGTGAGCTAGGCGATAGCAAAGACACAGACCTTGCAGTTACCCCAAAGACTGTTGCATTTCATCTGACATCGGACAAACCACAGGTTCTCTAGCGTTTACAAAGAATGGTGAAAAACACAAAAAAACATCCAGTGAGCAGCAGGTCTGTGGGTGAAAATGCCTTGTTAAAGGGAATGGTCAGGGGAGAATGACGAGACTGGTTCAAGCTGACAAGAAGGCCACATGTTGAGTAGAAGAGCAGCTTTGAATGCAAAACACAGTTAGCCTTCAGCTGCAGAAGACCATGAACATACATTCAGTGGGTACTTCATTGGGGATGGGAATTACCTCATAAAGAGGCTACTGAGTGTATATATATCAGTCAACAGCTATAAACTATCCACATAATAAGTAATAAACTGGCATTTAAGTGATGCTTCAAGCATACTTGTGAATGTCAAAACATTTCAGGTTAATTTTGAAGTAGTTAGTGGAAGATTCTAAGGGAGGCTGATGTGAAAATGTGGAGAATAATAAACCAGGATTCATTCAGAATTATTCTAACTGGGTGGTTGATGGTCACGAGGGACTCAATAGGCCCAAGTGTATGTCTCTGGGCCATATCTCAATGTGCCTGTGAGATTCCAGTTATTTTCTTATATTCCAACAGTGGCCACATAAATTTGGCATATCGTCTCTGACCCTTACCAATTTCTATTGAAGCACCATATCAAGATGCATCACAGGTTGATATGGCAACTGCTCCACTCGTGACTAGAGGAAGCTGTAGAGAGTTGTGCTCACAGTTTAGTATATCAAAGAAACCAGACCCCACTCCATGGACTTTTTCTGCCTTGATAAACACCCAACTTCAAAGAACCACTCATGCTGGATATTCTCTCTTCTCCATCGGGCAGAAGATACAAAAGCCCGAAAGCACGTACCAACTGAAAGCACAAAGACAGCTTCTATCAAACTCATATAGGAATACAGAATAACTCTCTAGTATGATAAGAGAGACTCTTGACCTCACAATCTACCTCATTATGGCCGAGCACCTTTTTATCTGTCTGCACTTTCTCTATAACTGTAATACTTTATTCCGCATTGTCATTATATTTTTAATCCTGTACTACCTCAATGCACTGTTGTAATAATGTGTATGGATGGCAAGACACGAGTTTTTCACTCTACTTCAATACATGGTACAACAATAAACCAATTTGCCAATATACTCAAAAAATATTTGATTACCTCTAAAGCAATATGGGATGGCCAGAGGCCATGACAAGAGTTATAAAAATGCAGGGCTTTCTTTCAAAGGGACCTCAATAGATAACATTGTGTTGGCCAACAAGTTACAGCAGGGAGTGGACTGGTTTCAGAAAAAAAGTAATTGAGTGTTTATCAAGTAAGCTAATAGAGAAAGCCTCTGAGGTGCAAAAACAGAACTTCTGACTAGAAACCACAGCAACCTGCCCCAATAAAAGTGAAGTAATTCGGAAAATGCCTTGCATGGAGGAGAGTTACATGAAAATTTAGTGCATCCAATTAATCTGAGTTACTCTGGTCAACAGATTTGATTAACAGTTATAACAATACAGGTCAGATCAGAATGGGAATGGGATGGGGAATTACAGTGGCAATCAACGAGAAGCTTTGCTTATTCCTGGGGACTAGGCATCAGTGGTCTTCAAAGAGAACACCCACTCTGCCTTTGGTATCTCCAAAGTAGAGGAGACTACATGGAGGAACAAACAGAGGACCCCAGGCTGGTAGAAGTGCATGCCATTCATACATACTTCCAGTGATTTCTGTTTTTACCTCAGATTTCCATCATCTGCAGTTCTTTGCTATCAACAGAAAATAATAGGTGGTAAATCATGGGGGGTGGGGACAGACAAACCTTCTTTTCGAGTGACTTTAAAGAATCTTGGTAAGCCAAAAGAAATCACTTTTTTCACCAACACAAGAAATTCTGTAGACGGTGAAAATCCAGAGTAACACATATGAAATGCTGGAGGAGCTCAGCAGGTCAGGCAGCATCTATGGAGAGGAATTTTTTAAAAAAATCGACATCTTGGGCTGAGACCCTTCATCAAGAATGGTATCAGAAGCAATGAAGATGGGAAAATAGAGAAAAGTGTGGATTTGTATCAGAGGAAATGACTATGAGAAAAGTGAACAAAGGCTTACAATGAATGAGCATAAATAGATTCAGAGCAAGGTACTGCTTCCCCAGAAGAGATCTAGCCTTCTGGTGAAGCATTACAAAAGTATGTTATTGCAAATCGAAATCTGGAGAGAAATGATCAGTCTAATTATTTTAAATGGTTAAACATGCACGTTTCCAATATTTTAAATCACCAATCTCAGTTGAACATGGCAGGAATAAATAATTTGTGGGCAGGAAGCATTCGTCACATTTGATAGCTTGTCAGTAGCAACATGACAGATGTCAATAAAAATGAAATATTGAAAGCAAACGTTACTTTCCCGCACGTTTCACAGGTTGTACAGATGTGCCCATCCAGCTAATGTTATACACGCCACTCAACAGCTACACTCTTTCCCTGGTTCCAAGATTTTAGTTTTCATTTTTTTTTTAAAAAGCATAATTTTTTGTTCTCGATTTTGCGGCGGCATGGTAGCCTAGCAAATTGCCTAACACTTTACAGTGCCAGCAACCCAGGTTCAAATTCTGCTGCTGTATGTATGGCAATTGCACATTCTCCCCTTGATGGTGTGGGTTTCCTCCAGGTGCTTCGGTTTCCACCCACATGGGTATAACTGGGTGGCGCGGGCTCACTGGACTGGAAGGGTCTGTTACTACGTTGTTCTCCAAATAAAAAAAAACATTTTAAATTAAAAATTCCTTTTCCCATCTAAAAATTTCCTCCCAACCCGATAGCTGAGATTTTTTTCTTTTAGCATTACAATATCACTTGATCTTTCCAGAAAGGAAATATTAGAAAAGTGCATGATAGAAGGCCACACAACCAACCAGTTCTTTGCCCCTGACTATGTTTAGAAAATCTCCAACATCCTTCACCTCCTACGTCCATCAATTATCAAAGCAATAGATTCCTGAAAAATATAATAAGCACTTCACTGCAAGTAGTATATGTCACAACTTCATTGCTTTGAAGAGAACTTGACATCTGTTTAGAGAGCCGTCATGGCCTGAGAAGGTACTAAACAAAGTTCACTCAGTGAAAGGGAAGGAATTATATTCATTCTCACATATTTTCCACGCACACTAATAGCTTTACTTAGTGATCAATGCCTGGTTAAGATGTGCCCTTTGTGAAAGTGGACTGGACTCTTCAGTGTGCAATTAACCACAGTATGCACTGGTGTTTGTCCTGTAATGGTCACACGGTAAATTATTTATTTACATACTTTGTGATACAGCATGGAGTAGCCTCCCACCCCACCCCCCCCGCCCTTCGCTCCACCTCAACAGCCCCCGATCATCCAATTTAACCCTAACCTAATCACGCCACAATTTACAATGACTGATTAACCTGTACTTCTTTGGACTGTGGGAGGAATCCAGAGCACTTAGGGAAACCTCACGTACAGAGGCTCCTTACAAAGGATGCCAGAATTGAAGTCTGAACACTGCACCCTGAGCTGTAATAGCATCATGCTACCAGCTACACTAGTGTGGTGCCCTAATGCCAATTTATCAGGAAGTGTCCCGGCCCAAAACATCAACTGTTTATTCATTTGCATAGATTGCTGCCTGACTTGCTGAGTTTCTTCAGCATTTTGTGTGAAGCCCTGGACATTGCTTGGATTGAAGGACATTAGCTATAAACAGAGCTTGGACACATTGAGATTATTTTTCCCCTGGAGCATCAGAGACTTGAGGGACAACCTCATAGAAGTGTATAAAATTATGAAAAACACATATAGGGTAGGTAGTCAAATTCTTTTCTTCCCCAGAGTGGAAATGTCACATTAGTTTTACGGTGAGGGGGGGATGTTTAAAGGAGACTTATGAGTCAAGCTTTTTGTTTTGCTCAAAGAGTGGTAGATGCCTGGAATAACCTGCCACTGGTGGAAGTAATATAGAACAAATAAATCTAGAGCACATTACAGGCCCTTCGGCCCACAATGTTGTGCCAACCATGTAACCTACTCTAGGAACTGCCTAGAATTTGTCTAGCGCATAGCCCTCTCTTTTTCTAAGCTCCACATACCACGTAGGCTCTTAAAAGACCCTATTGTATCTGCCTCCACCACCATCACTGGCGGCCCATTCCACGCTCTCACGGCTCTCTGTGTAAAGAACTTACCCTTGACATCTCCTCTATACCTACTTCCAAACACCTTAAAAATATGCCCCCTTAAGTTAGCCATTTCTGCCCTGGGAAAAAGCCTCTGGTTATCCACACGATCAATGCCCCTCATCACCTTATACATCTCTATCAGGTCAGCTCTCATCCTCCGTCGCTCCAAGGAGAAAAAGCCAAGTTCACTCAACCTATTCTCATAAGGTACATCCTCCAATCCAGGCGACATCCTTGTAAATCTCTTCTGCACTCTCTCTATAGTATCTACATACTTCCTGTAGTGAGGTGACCAGAACTGAACACTGTACTCCAAGTGGGGTCTGACCAAGGTCTTATATAACTGCAATATTACCCCATGGTTCTCGATCCCAATCCCACGGTCGATGAAGGCCAACACACCATATGCCTCCTTAACAACACTATCAACCTGCTCAGCAGGTTTGAGTGCCCTATTGACACAGACCCTGAGATCTCTCAGATCCTCCACACTGTCAAGAGTCTTACCATTAATATTATATTCTGTCTTCAAATTTGACCTACCAAAATGAACCACTTCACACTTATCTGGGTTGAACTCCATCTGCCACTTCTCAGCCCAATTCGACATCCTATCGATGTCAAACACATGGAAAGGCACTTAGCCGGACACATGAATGGGCAGATGGGAATAGTTAAAATTGCTTTCATGGTCAGCATCAACAGAAAGGGTCTATTCCTGTGCTGTACTGCTCTGTGTTCAATATTCTGTCTTATTTACTTTATTTTTTCCCCTCACATCTTAAACTTATGCCCTCTTTTATTTAACATTTTCTCCTGAGAAAAAGACATACCTGCAGACATGCAAATTAGAAGCCAGTGTCAGCACTATGTAATAAAGTTATAGTTAATCTGAATGTAACCTCAGTTCCTTGATTTTGCATTTCCATCTACCTGGGTAACCTTTCATCATCTTGCTTATGAAGAAGTTGCCTTTTGCAGGCTTAAGAATATTCAAGGTCTCCTTACATCATCAGAAACTCAAGACCCCTGCATTGGAAAGAAAACTATTTGATCTCTCAAATGGACACCTCTTATGTTTGAACAGTGACCTATTGCATTAGATTGCCCACAGCAAGAAATATCTTCACCACGTCTACCCTGTCAAGATTCCTTCGCATTTTATATCTTCATTTTAGCACCTTCCAACTCTTTGAAACATTCGGACATACACTATCTTAATGAAGAAAACTTTCCCTATTTCTGTCCTGATTAGTTTATTCATTAATCTGAAATGGTGTACCCTTTGTACTAGACTGCTTAACCAGGGGAAACATCCTCCCTGCATCTATCCACTCAACCCCATTTTCCTGCTTCTCCCTGTATCCTTTCATACTCTGACTTATCAAGTATCTATCAAACTCCACAATTTACTCAACAAGATACATCATCTACAAATGAAAATCAAGCAACTGAAATGCAATTGACAAATAACATTATTGTAACACTTCACCTATTCCACAGCAACTTGTATCACGGCAAAATTTACACTTTGATCTACACTTACAGAAATTTAAATAATCCCTTACGTTCACTGTTAATTTTCCATTGAACTTACACATAATATAACAGGAAACATACAAAACATTTTCTGTTTGGTTTATTTTCTACGTAAGTATCTTTAAAGGTTCATTAAGCTCACAATCTTATTGAATAATTCACGATCAAGCAGTGAATTTATCCATTCAAATCAATGACTGTACTCACTATCGTACAAGGGGTTTTTACTGATGGGATGCATGTTATATTCTGGGCATAGACTATAGACAAATAAGGATGATTTTTCCTTAATATTTAGCATCCTACCACAACAATTGAATAACTGAATAATTTAAATAACAATTAAAAAAAAACAGAACATAAGATTATAAGGAGATAGGAAATCCTACAAAACCTTTGCACCTTCTTACTTTCTAAAGTAAGTACATGTTCGGCACAGCATTGCGGGCCAAAGGGCCTGTATTGTGCTGCAGGTTTTCTGTGTTTCTATGTTTCTATTGGATTGAATTTTCTGCTCTATAGTTGAATTAACTATTACTCTCAAAATTCTTGAGGAACTCAGCAGGTCAAGTAGCATCCATGGATAGGAATAAAGTGTCAATGTTTTGGGCCAAGACCCATCATCAGGACTATTAACTTATGGGAGGTCTCAGCCTGAAAGGTTGACTCTTTATTCCTCTCCATAGATTATGCCTGACCTGCTGAGTTCCTGCAGCAATTTGCATGTGTTACTCTGGATTTCATAAGACCATTAGACCATAAGGTATAGGAGCAGAAAGAAGCCATTCAGCCCATTGAGTTTGCTCCACCGTTCAATCATGGGCTGATCCAATTTTTCCGGTCATCCCCACTCCCCTGCCTTCACCCCATACCCTTTGATGTCCTGGCTAATCAAGAACCTATTTATCTCTACCTTAAATACACCCAATGACTTAGCCTCCACAGCCGCTCGTGGCAATGAATTCCACAGATTTACCACCCTCTGAGTAAAGTAATTTCACCGCATCTCTGTTCTAAATGGACGCCCTTCAATACTGAAGTCATGCCCTCTTGTCCTACAATCCCCTACCATAGGAAATAACTTTGCCATATCTAATCTGTTCAGGCCTTTTAACATTCATAATGTTTCTATGAGATCTCCCCTCATTCTCCTGAACTCCAGGGAATACAGCCCAAGAGCTGCCAGACATTCCTCATATGGTAATTTTGTTCCTCGAATCATTCTTGTGAATCTTCTCTGAACCCTCTCCAATGTCTGTATATCCTTTCTAAAATAAGGAGCCCAAAACTGCACACAATACTCCATGTGTGGTCTCACGAGTGTCTTATAGAGCCTCAACATCACATCCCTGCCCTTATATTCTATACCTCCAGAAATGAATGCCAACTTTGCATTCGCCTTCTTCACAACCGACTCAACCTGGAGGTTAACCTTCAGGGTATCTTGCACAAGAACTCCCAAGACCCTTTGCATCTCTGCATTTTGAATTCTCTCCCCATCTAAATAATAGTCTGCCCGTTTATTTCTTCCACCAAAGGGCATGACCATACACTTTGCAACATTGTATTTCATTTGCCACTTCTCTGCCCATTCCCCTAAACTATCTAAGTCTGTCTGTTTCCTCAACACTACCCGCTCCTCCACCTATCTTTGTATCATCGGCAAATTTAGCCACAAATCCATTAGCACAATAGTCCAAGTCATTGACGTACATTGTAAAAAGCAGCAGTCCCAACACCAACCTCTGTGGAACTCCACTGGTAACTGATAGTCAGTCAGAATAGGATCCCTTTATTTTCACTCTCTTTTTCTGCCAACCAGACAATGCCTCACCCATGCTAGTAACTTCCCTGTAAGTCAGCCTCATGTGAGGCACTTTGTCAAAGGCTTTCTGAAAATCCAAGTACGCCACATCTACTGCATCTCTTTTGTCTACCCTGCTTGTAATTTCCTCAAAGAATTGCAGTAGGAATGTCAGGCAGGATTTTACTTTCAGGAAACCATGCTGGCTTTGGCCTATCTTGTCATGTGCCTCCAGGTATTCCGTAATCTCGTCCCTAACAATCGATTCCAACACCTTCCCAACCACTGATGTCAGGCTAACAGGTCTATACTTTCTTTTCTGCTGCCTCCCACGCTTGTTAAATAACGGAGTGACATTTGCAATTTTTCAATACAATGCCAGAATCTATCGATTCCTGAAAGATCATCATCAATGCCTCCACAATCTCTCCAGCTACTTCCTTCAGAACCCATGGGTGCGTTCCATCAGGTCCAGGAGATTTAGCTACCCTCAGACCATTAAGCTCCCTGAGCGCCTTCTCAGTCGTAATTTCACTGCACAAACTTCACTTCCCTGACACTCCTGAATGTCCGGTATACTGCAGATGTCTTCCACTGTGAAGACTGATGCAAAATACACATTCAGTTCCTCTGCCATCTCTGCATCTCGCACTACAATATCTATAGCATCATCCTATATCTACCCTCAACCCTCTTTTACCCTTTATATACTTAAAAGAGCTTTTAGTATTTTCTTTGATATTAGTCGCCAGCTTTCTCTCATAATTTATTCTTTCCTTCCAAATGACCTTCTTAGTTTCCTTTTGCAAGTTTTTAAAAGCTTCCCAATCCTCTATCTTCCCACTAGCTCTGGCTTCCTTGTATGCCCTCCCTGTTGCTTTTACTTTGGCTCTGACTTCACTTGTCAGCCACGGTAGTGTCCTTCTTCACTTTGAAATTTCTTCTTATTTGGAATATATGTCTTGCACTTCCCTAATTTTTCGTAGAAACTCCAGCCTTGCTGCTCTGCTGTCCTTCCTGCAAATGTCCCTTTCCGGTCAACTTCAGCCAGTTCCCCTCTCATACCAGCATCTGCAGAATCTCGTGTTCATGCTTCTGAATTAACAAATATTGGACAAGAATGACTCATGAGTAATGTATGCAAATAATTCAGAAATTGCCCTGTGTTTAACGCTTTCCAAAGAGTAGATTTTCACTTTCTTCAAACTTTACAATAAAAACATCAAAAAAAGAACAGATGCTGTAAATCTGAAATTAAAACCAGAAAATGTTGGAAACGCTCAGTGGATTACACTGTATCTGTGGAAATAGAAACAGAGTTAATGATTAAGGGTTTGGAGAAGGGGATGCAATTCCTGTTTTTATTTACAATATGAATAATGTGATATAGCTAAATAAGTGTCTGAATGGCAGTGAATTTTAAAATCCTAATTCTTAGCCTATTAATTTCATGAGAAAAGTCACCACTATACTGTCAGTTATTGGATAACAACACAGTTACAAGGTTAAATTACACTGTGAACTAGGTCATATGTCCTTATAGGAGAATCTGTAAAATAAATGTCCTCCCTTCCCTCAAAAGTAACGCGGGTGATGAAAATCTTTGGAATTCTCTTTCACGGCAGGTGTGAATTTTCAATCGTTATGTGTACTCAAGGTTGAGATTAAGAAACTAGATTAGTAGACAAGTTTTGTCTGTCATATATACATTAAAATTTATAGTGAAATGTGTCAATTTTGCATCAATGACCCACACAGTCCAAGATGTGCTGGGGCAGCTATGCTTCCAGTGCCAAAATTGCATGCTCATAGTTTCCGCAATTAATGCTAACCCATGAACCTTTGGGACATTGGAGGAATCCAGAGCACCTGGAGGAAACCCATGTAGTCATGGGGAAAACATACAAACACCATACAGCAGCGGGTCTCTGCCAATTTATTAATTGAATAATTAATTTTTGAATATTGAGAAAATCAAGAGATATGGTGATTGGGTGGTACAGTAGATTTGATATTATTAAATGATATTATTAAATTTGATATTATTATTTGAGGAGCCAAAAGGCCTTCTCTGTTCTTATTTTTTTTCTTAGGGCCCATATTGTGCAAATAATAAAAAAAACTTAAGAGTGGTGTTATGCAAACACAAATATTTCATGAAAGAGTATACCAGTCAAAGATGAATTTTTTGTTGAAAAAATTTGATTTGCAGTCAAATTCAGGAATTTAGAATTTTTATTTGGGAATGTTCCTGATGACAGAATAAATTTACTATGTTATAATCTATTTAGTTACTGGGTTATTGCTAAGAAGTTAATTTCTCAACGATTTTCTGAATTACAGAAATTTTCACTCAACAATTTCACAAGTGGCTACATGCAGGAAACTATGTTAACACTTTGTGTTTATATGCATCTAAAAAATCAACTACATGTCCTGAGCTTGCACCAGTGTTCTGGGGCTGCTGAGTATGAAAAATGAGCTATAGCATTCCTGATCATGTGCACTTTCAAGTCTCTCTGCATACATCAACTTGTCACCTTTTCCTGCTTATCAAGCGTGCGCGCGCGCGCACACACACACACACACACACACACACACACACACACACACACACACACACAAACATGAAAATTTCCTTTCCAACATCAGCCTAGAAAATGCATATCTGCATTTCTGAGAAAGAATATAATGTATACCAAAATCAAAGCTGAGTTTAATGACGTGCACAAGTAGGTACTGGTGTAATGAAAGACTTGCAGCAGCATCAGAGGTATGTAACATCTGATACATCACAGTCACAAGAAAAACAAACAACATAATTTATACAGGAAATAACACTTTGTTGCTCATTCTCAAAATCCATTGTAGCTTAGAGATCATCGTGCTAGTATACTGTGGTAGTGATTGGGGTTGTGAATTAGTTACGCATTTTTGAATCTTGTGGTGTGGGACTTCAAAGTTCAAAGTAAAGTTATTATTCAAGTACATACATGTTACCAGTTACAACCCTGAAACATACTTTCTTGCGGATATACTCAATACATCTATAGAACAATGATCATAACAGACTCAATGGAAGGCCACACCAACTTCAAGGACTTTAGGCCAGATGATAGCTGCAAGAAGAGGGAATGGCCCAGATGTTGAGGATCTTTGATGATAGATGTTGTCTTCTTGATGCAGCAACTCACGTAGATACTACTGATGATGAGGAAGATGTGCCAGTGATGTGCTAGACTGTGTCCTTCACTCTCTCCAGTTTCCTATGTTCCTGTGCATTACATACAAATTTAACAATGATAAAGCTGCTATGATTGATACCACTTGTAATAGTTGGATAGAGGATGCATGACGAAGTGAAGAATCTTCTGAACAATTGGCGTATGTTCAGACCTTTAAGGAGAAAGCATTCTGAAGCTCATATAGGTTTGCAATCCTGGTGGGAGTTGATAATAGATGACTTACATAAGATTATAAGGAGATTTAAAAATGGGAACAGGGATGGGCCAAGCAGCTCCTTATGCCTGCTCCAGCATCCAAATGGATTTTGGCTGATCTGTTCTTCTGAGATATCAATTTGGTTTCTCTCTGCATAGATGCTGTGTGAACTGTAGAGCATTCCCAGCATTTTCTGCTTTCTTTTAGAGTTCCTGCATCTGTATTATTTAGTTAATTGGCAAATGGGTTTATTATTGTCACATATTTGAAGATACACTGATAAGAATTTTTCACATATCATCTATACAGATCATTTCATCCACCAGTACATTTAGATCATACAAGGGAAATCATTAACAGGAGAATAAAGTGTTAAAGAGAAAGTTTAATGCAGGCAGAAAATGAGGTCATGACGAGGTAGACTGTGATCTGATCTTAAACTGAACTCTACTTTCCAAACTGATCTCTGCAATCATTGATTTCCCTGTGGTCCAAAATACCATCTGTCTCAGAATTGAAAACGATGAATAACTCAGCTTTAACAGCTCCCCGGAACAGGGAATTCCAAAGACTCTCAGCCAACTGAAGGAAGGGCTTATCTTCCTCTCAGTTTAGGCTTATGTTGCTAACCCATACACTAAGATAACATCGTTGGACTTTCCCAGCAATCAACCACCAGTTTTGGCATCATTACACTAGCTGCCTGTGTCCTTCAGGATTAATTTTAAAATGCTCTTAATTGTACATAAGGCTCTGAATAATCTAGCTCCTCCATATATTTTGAAGTGTCTATCCCCTTACAACCCTACTTGTAATCTTAGATCCACGAAGACTGGTTTGCTTAGAGTTCCTAGAGCCAAGCACGTAAGAACTGCTCTTACGCACCAAAAACCTGGAATACTCTACTGACTGAGATACACCAGGCTAGTACTGCAGAACATTTAAAAACACTTCTAAAAACCTACTTTATAAAACTTGGCCCACTTACAGGATTAATGCCTGTTGATATTGATTATATTTATATAACTTGGTATATTTGATTACATTTTATTCCACATAATGTTTGTCTTTACTGATTATTTTTTATATTGTCTCGTATTTTTACGACTATATTGATTTATCTTTACAATCTATGTTTAGCACTTTGAGCCTGCACCTTAACGTATGAAAGGTGCTACATAAATAAAGGTATTATTATGATTTATCTTCACAATTCCTATCCTGTCAACCTCCCTTTGAATCTTACACATTTCAGTGAGTTTGTCTGACATTCTTCTAAACTCCAGTGAATTAGATCAAGCCAATTCTACTGCCTTCTACTCATAAGAAAACCACTGCATTTCAGGAATCTATCCAGTGAGTCTTCTTGTCACTGCTATCAAAGCATATAGATTTCTGTTGACTATAGCTATGAAGGGTTAAGGACCATAAGCAAGCATGTGGAAAAAAAATCAATGAAATCTAGACTGAAATATGTCACGGGCTAAAGGAATTGAAGGAGTTGAAAAGATAGCAGCGCGCCACATGCGCGCAGCTCTCCAGTGAAAATGATATTGTCCCTGTTAAATACGGGCCATGGACAATTCTGATTTGATGGAGACAGATGTGAAAGCACAGAGGAACATCTGGAGAAATTTCTGAAACGCCCGTTCGCTGCTGTTGTTACTGCGCGATCGAGAATCTCCGGAGGGTAGGCTCCAAAATCCCTGGCTTTGTCGAGATTGAGGTCGAATCGTTCGGATAGAGATGGTGCTCGGTACTCGGTATCGGAGGGCTGATCGGAGGCTCGAAGCTTTCGGACCGCTCAGAGTCGGACTGTGGTCGGGCATGGCAGGGAGAGTTTTCTCCCTTCTCTCATCTGAGTGAGATGTGGGACATTCGAGAGACTTTGAACTTTTTACTGTGCCATGGTCTGTTCTTCATCAAGTTATGGTATTGTTGCACTGTTGTAACTATATGTTATAACTATGTGATTTTGTTAGTTTTTTCAGTATTGGTCTGTCCTGTGTTTTGTGATATCACACCGGAGGAATAATGTATCATTCCTTAATGCATGCATTACTAAATGACAATAAAAAGAGGACTGTGTGTCCTCATAATCTAAACTAATCTAATTAAACTCCTCCTCCTAAATCCCTGGTTCATGACCTGGGCAAATCAATAACCTGATTTACACAAAGGTTGGGACTGTGTGATAGAGGTCAAAACCAGGTAAAGACCTCAGGGCTGGAGATCCTGCTGAAGTTAACAGCATAGAGATGCAGCGGGCAGAGCTGCTGACTCACAGCTTCAGCTGCCTGGGTTCAATCTGACCTCTGTGCTGTCTGTGTGGAGTTTGTGTGTTCTCCTACAAGAGTATCCTCCATGTGCATTGGCTTCCTCTCACATGCAGATCAGTTGGTTAGTGAAGCATACAGATTGTCTTTAATATATAGACAGAATCTGTAGGAAGCTAATGTGAATATGGGGAAATAAAGAGGGATTAGTGATGGATTAGTGTAAATGGGAGCTTGGTAATTGAGTCAAATGGACCAAAAGGCTTGTTTAGACGATTGACTCTATAACTGATTCATCCCCAGTTCCACTCCAGCAGCTGCACAAGTGGACCAGTTAACCAATAGTTTTGGGAGAAAACCAATGGTTCATGATTCTGAGATTTTATTTGAAAGCCAAGAAGAGACAAGCTTGGCAAGCAGGAAGTGGGGAAAGGATCATCAAGGCTCAGAGGGAATGTTAGTGAAGAAATCAACTGACCATTGGGGCTGCAGGACCAAGATACTCTGGGTTCAAAAGGGATAATGACGTGATCAGGTCTGTGTGAAGCCCTTCTGGAAAAGTGAGATATTAATTCCTGAACATTTTTTTTAATGGAAATCTCCTAAAGTTTTACCATGGATATTCCTTGAACTTTGTGAAAGCTACACAGCTGCATTAAATCTTAGATCATGTTCCAAATATTAATGTTCAAGACAGATTTTGGGTCTGTAAGGGATTCTCTGATTACTGGGAACAGGCAGAAAAGAAAAGCTGAGAGGGACCAAGATCTAATCAGTCATGTTCTTCATTCAATGAAGGCTCAATTGGCCACATTGTCCTTTCCTATTAAATGTTCTTTGTTAAAAATATCTATGCACTAGTCTAGCTCTTTATGATTGGAAGCTTGCACAGCTTCAAAACCACAAATAAAATGAGAAGGCACAAATGTCAAACTAGAGACCACATGCAGCGAAAAGAGGGGGTTAGGAATGGACTCTCAATATCTTCATCTTTAATGTCTATCTACTCAAAACAAAAAGTGTACTAAGCTTCATTATGAAAGTGTTCCCATTAAATCTGGATTTGTAGACAGCTGTATAAGATTGTATCAATGCCCTGCACAGAATCGTTATAGAGTCCTGGAATTTTTGTTCCATCTATCAATTTGAAAGCAAACCAAGATTTAGAGGTATTAAATGTGTGCATATTTTTCATGCAGAACTCACTCATTAAAGCTTTTCATCATCGTTTTTCTCACCCCAGTAGTCACTTCTAGGGGATATCATCGATAAATTTTCCCTAACGTTTCTGTGCACCATGTTGTAGAATGTTAGCACCGAGGAGCAGCAGACAGTGCTGCTACCTCAAAGATGAAACCTAATATCCAGTGCTGTCTGTATGAAGTGGGCAGATTCTGTCCATGACCACATGGGCTTCCTTTTGTTTTCTCCCACATGCTGAAGGCAGACTAGATGGTAGGTTAATTGGCTCCTGTGGATGGATGCCCAGAACAGATTAGCTGTACCCACGAGTTCTGAAAGAGGTAGCAGTAGAGATTCTGGAGGCATTAGAAATTATCTTTCAAAAATCATTGGACTCTGGCATGGTGCCAGAGGTCTGCTAAATTGCAAATGTCACTCCACTCTTTAAGAAAGGAGGAAGGCAGCAGAAAGGAAATTATAGACCAGTTCACCTGACTTCAGTGGTTGGGAAGATAGAAACATCAAAACATAGAAAACCTACAGCACAATACCGGCCCTTTGTCCCACAAATCTGTGCCGAACATGTCTTAGGAATTACCTAGGATTACCCATAGCCCTCGATTTTTCTGAGCTCCATGTACCTGTCCAGTAGTCTCTTAAAAGACCCTATCGTATCCACCTCCACCACCGTTACTGGCAGATGTTGGAGTCAATTGTTAAGGATGAGATTATGAAATACTTGTTGACACGGGACAAGATAGGACAAAGTCACCATAGTTTCCTTAAGGGAAAAGTTTGCCTGATGAACCTGTTGGAATTCTTTGAGTAGATTACAAATAGAACAGAAAAAAGGGATGCAATAGATGTTGTACATTTGGACTTACAGGAGACATTTGACAAGGTGCCACTCATAAGGATGCTTACCAAGTTAAAAGCTCATCATATTTAAGGAAAGTTACTGGCATGGTTAGAGCATTGGCTGATTGGTAGGAGGCGGTGAGTGAGAATAAAAGGATCCTTTTCTGGTTGGCTGCCAGTGACTAGTGGTGTTTCGCAGGGGTCGGTGTTGACACAAAGATTGGTGGAGGAGCAGGTAGTCTTAAGGAAACAGGCAGGCTGTAGAAGGACTTAGGCAGATTAGGAGGATGAGCAAGAGAGTGTCAAATGAAACACAATATTGGAAGATGTATGGTCATGCACTTTGGTAGTAGAAATAAATGTGTTGCATATTTTCTAAACAGGGAAGAAATTCAAAGATGCAAGGGGACTTGGGTGTCCTTGTGCAGAACACCTTAAAGGTTAACTTGCAGGTTGAATTAGTGGTGAAGAAGGCAAATACAATGTTACCGTTCATTTCAAGAGGTCTGGAATTTAAGAGAAGGGATGTGATGCTGAGGTTTTAAAAAGGCACGGGTGAGGCCCCCACCTTGAGTACCGTGCCCCTCATCTAAGTAAAGATGTGCTGTCATTGGAGAGGAGGTTCACAAGGATGATTCCGGGAATGAAAGGGTTATCATACTCGGAACATTCGACAGCTCTGGGTCTGTACTCAGTGGAATTTAGAAGGGTGAGAGGGGATCGGATGCGGCGGAAGCAGGGTATGGGAGAACAGTGAAGTCAATAGATACGTGATGGGATTAATATCGGATTGGAGTAGATGGGAAGCGTGGTGGTGTAGCAGAAAGTGCGATTGTTCTATTGCATCTGAAATCACCAATCAGGATTCAAATCCTGCTGCTGTCTGAAAGGAGTTTGTACATTCTCTTCAAGATTATGTGCGTTTGCTCTGGGTGCTCATATTTCCTCTTACATTTGAAAGACGTATGGGTTAGGGTTAGTGAGTTGTGATCATGCTGTGTTGGTGACAGAAGCACGGCGACCACTTGTCAGATGTCACCAGCATAATCCTCTGAATGTGCTCGTCATTAATGCAAATGAGATTTCACTGTTTCAATGCACGTGACAAATAAAACTAGTTTTTAAATCTTTAAGTTAAGCTAATCTTTACCCATCCTTAATACTTTTCACGCTGAAGTGACGGCCCAACAGGCCTGTTTCCATGGACTTTGTATCCATGTTAACACATCGAAGTGGACCTGACATTTTCTCGGTTAGTCATGCACCTAGCACCACCACAAATCATACAGCTCATGTTTCCTCCACTGCTGTCAGGAACGGAACTCCTAGCTGCAAGCCATGACCTTTAATTAATGTTGAAAACCAAGAGCGTGCCATGCAGATTTTGCTACTGAGCCACCTACTGAAACCGTGACACTGATATTCTGTACACTGTCTCTGCCAACATGAATTTTCAATTTTGAGGTTTATAGAGATCACGTCGGTGGTCACTTCACCATTCACAGCTTCTTAGTGAAATGAGAACAGAATTGCTCGCAGCAATCATTGGTCCTCTTATTATCCTGTGCCTCACATGAAAAGGGAGCTAGTCATTGTACATGACTTGATTATCCTAACCCATATTCATAATTATGAACAGAAGAACACACCGGCTATTGAATTTGCATGTTTAAACTTATCAGTATAGTATCCACACTATCCCTTCAGAAAGTTACATAGCTGGCTATAAATATAGATTTAAAAGAACACTTTTATAACAAACACATCACACATAAAGTGCTGAATTTGTGAGCAACATCTATGGGGAGGATAAAGAGTCGACGTTTCAGGACAAAACTCTTCATCAGGTTTCTTACATATTACCGTGCAATGATTTGAGTCAAGTAAGATGTTCTCCTGAAGGGTTGTGTATTGGTGGATCCTCAGGAGGCTTTAAGTGGCAAACCAGGATGAACATATTCTGGTGCAGTGTGGGCACGAGTAAGTGGTGGCTATTGCTAGTGGTTCAATCTTTTGGTTATTCAGTCTCTTCTTTCGCAGCAGCCACACAATTTCTGTGGCAGATTAGACTTTCTTAACAATGCCCAGCAATATGCTTTGGGAAATTCCCAATGGAAACCCATAGAGACACAGTGAGAGTCTAGACCAAAACCAGTTGTTGGCTCTATAACCATTAATAATTTTGCTGAATAAAATCTACTAGTCTTACATCTATATCTTCATACAACATGGGAACAAGCCCTTTTGCCCACTGAGACCACACCAATCATCAAGCATCCATCTACACTAATCCCATGTTATTCTCCTCACATTCCTGACAAGCTCCCTCTAGATTCTACCACTTACCTACAAACTAAGGACAATTTGCAGACTCCAACTAACCTACCACCACACCACCTTTGGGATATGGGAGGAAGCCAGAACACCTGCAGGAAATACATACAGTCACGGAGAATAACACAAGCTCCACACAGACTGTGCCAGAGGTCAGGACTGAACCTGGTTCATTTGGGCTATGAGATAGCAACTGGCTGCGTCACAGTGCTAACTGCGATGGTTCCAGCACCGTCGTATATGACTATGACTTAATATAAACTACATCGATGTACAGTGTGAACTGCTTTGGTTGGTGACACATCAAGTACCTTCATATGTGACTTCATCTAAACTACATCTACGTGAATCCCTGCAGCATCCAGTGACCCTGTGAACTGTGAAGACTGACATCAGAATATCTTTCAAGAGGGTGAATCCTCACAAGGCCCAGATGGTGTACTTGGTAGGGCTCTGAAACCTGCGCCACACAACTGGCGGGAGAGTTCAAGGACATCTTCAGTCTCTCATTGCTGCAGTCAAACGTTCCCACCTGCTTTAAAGAGGTGGTAGTCACCCAGAAGAGCAGAGTGAGCCGTCTCAACTACTACTGCCGAGCAGCAACTCACATCTACTATGGTGAAGTGTTTTGAGAGGTTGGTCATAGCTGGAATAAATCCTGACTAAGCAAGGACCTGACCCACTGCAATTTGCCTATTGCAACAATAGGTCTACAGTGGATGCAATCTCAGGGCTCTCCACTCAGCCTCAGATCACCTGTAAATATTACATCGGGCTGCTGTTTATTGACTGAAGTTATGCATCAACACAATAATATCAGTTCTAATCAAAAAGTTCCAGAACCTGGGCCTCTTTACCTCCCTCTGCAACTGGGTCCTTGAATTCTTCACAGGGAGACCACAGTCTGGACAGATTAGAAATAACATCCCCTCCTCACTGACAATCAACACTGGCACAGCTTAAGGATGCATGCTTTTCTCACTGCTCTATTCTCTCTACACCCATGACTGTGTGGCCAGGCACAGCTCAAATACCATCTATAAATTTGCTAGTGACACAACTACCGTTGGCAGAATGTTACGTGACGGCGAAGAGGCATACAGGAGTGAGACAGATCATCTGGATGAGTGGTGTCACAGCAATAACTTCACACTCAGCGTCAGTAAGGCCAAGGAATTGATTGTGAAACTGCAGGAAGGGGAAGTCGAGGGAACACACGCCAGTCCTCATCACCGGATCAGCAGTGGAAAGGATGAACAGTTTCAAGATCCTGGGTGTCAATATCTCTGACGATCTATCCTGGGTCCAACCATACTGGTGCAATTACAAAGAAGACAAGACAGCAACTATATTTCATTAGGAGTTTGACACACGCAAATTTCTAACAATGTACCTTGGACTGTATCACTGTCTGCTATGCAGGGCTCAATTCATCAGATTGAAAAAAAGCTGCAGAAAGTTGTAAACTTAGCCAGTTCCATCATGGGCACTAGCCTTCCCAGCGTCCAGAACACCTTCAAAAAACAATGCCTCAAAAAGGCAACATCTATCATTGAGAACCACCATTACCCAGGACATACTCTCTTCTCATTGCTACCATCAATGAGGTACAGGAGCCTGAAGACACAAACTCAGTGCTTCAGGAACAGCTTTTTCTCCTGTGCCATCAGAAGATTTCTGAATGGACAATGAATCGATTAATAATTCCTCTGTATTTTCCCTCTATTTTTGGACTATTTATTTCATTTATTTTTGTATACCGCTTATAGTAATTTATAGTTTTTAATAATCTGTAATGCAATGTACTGCTGCCGCAAAACAAAAAAAAATTTCACAACATATACCAGCAATACTAAATCTGATTCTATATATGTTCCCTGCATAGAGATGAAACTGACTATGCCTATACCCTCTCCAAATCTTAGTAGAATGAGAATTAATTGCATCAAAATATACAAGAACAAACAGGATAGATATTTCCCCTGATGTGGGGTGTCAGGAAACAGAGACCATTATTTCAAGATAAAGGTTTAGCCATTCAGAACTGAGATAAAAAGAAATTTCATCACTGGAGAGAAATGAGTTTTTGAAATTCACTACTCAGATAAGACTGTGAAGGTTTGGTCATAGAGAGAGATCAATAGAATATTATGAAATCAAGGCAATCTTTGAAAATGAGATCAATGCAGTAAAGTAACACTGAGGTATAGGTCACTGCATCTGGTATCACTGGTAGTTTCGATGGGCTGAATGACTTAATTCTGTTCTTACAGGGCAGTGCAAAAGTCCTAGGCATGTGTAAAGAAATCTGAAAAGTGAAGGTGTTTTCAAAAATAACTAAATGAAAAGTTTCTAAATATCAAGCAATTGATTATAAAGAACATTAA